>NC_064862.1:67560257-67860257 GCF_024139225.1 Suncus etruscus
CAGCTAATTTCTGCTCTAAATTTTATTTTCTTGTACTTTTGAATTCATTTGTTCTTTTTTTTCTAGTTTTTTAAGCAACTAGCTGAGTACATTGATGAGAGCTTTATCGTCTTTCCTGATAAATCTTGTAGAGCTATGAGCTTCCCACTTAGTACTGCTTTTGTTGTATCCAATAGTTTCTATGTCTTCATTCTCATTTATTTTCAGGAATTTTTTAATTTCTTCTTTGATTTCCTCTTTGATCCAATTATTAATTTCTCTTTGATTTTCTCATCTTTCTATGATTAATTTCTCTCTCTCTCTTTTTTTTTTTTTTTTTTGGTTTTTGGGTCACACCCTGCATTGCTCAGGGGTTACTCCTGGTTCTATGCTCAGAATTGCTCCTGGCAGGCTCGGGAGACCAAATGGTATGCCGGGATTCGAACCACTGACCTTCTGCATGCAAGGCAAATGCCTTACCTCTATGCTATTTCTCCAGCCCCTAATTTCTATCTTAATGGCATTGTGGTCTGAGATTATAATTAATATGATTTCTGTTTTTGTGACTTTATGAATGTTCCCATATGTAGCCTATAATGCTAGAATTGTCCATTGGTTTAAGTGGGCCCCAATCTATAATAATGAGAAGCAATGAAACAGAGTGGAGGAGAAGAAAAAAAATAGATGTAAAATTACAAGGTTATTTCAGAGGTCAAGTGGATTCAGGTACAAGGTTGATGTTAAGGAAGGACAGAACTAAATACCCAAGTCATAGAGTCTAACTCTGAAACTACAAGAACCAAACTTTAACAACCAAACTTAAAAAGGTGCCTGTTAGGCCTCTGGGAACATTGTTGAAAGGAGGTTGACACTGGGGGTGGAATTGATGCTGAAATGTATGTCTAAAATTCAACTATTCAATCATAATGTTTTATAAATCGCATTGCTTTAAATAAAAAATAATTTTTTAAATAGTGTCACTATAGAATGAAGGGCAAAAGTAAATAAAGCCCAGAAAAAATTCAATAGGACTGCTTTTCACAAATTTTCTTTATGTAAGCTAATGACAATATCCTGGTATACTGATAAAAAACCCCAGTGAAAATGTTTATTCAGAAAGAATGTCTTGAAGTCAAGGGTTGTAACAAAATCATGTCTATTTATCTGTTTTTATTGTGTCACTCTTGTCAATTCTTTTCTGTTTGGGACCCTCACCTGCGTAGTAGCTAATTTCATCTTGAGCTATCTCAATGTTTTTTTTTTGTTTTTTTTTGGGCCACACCCTGTGACGCTCAGGGGTTACTCCTGGCTATGCGCTCAGAAGTTGCTCCTGGCTTCTTGGGGGACCATATGGGACACCGGGGGATCGAACCTCGGTCCGTCCTAGGCTAGCGCAGGCAAGGCAGGCACCTTACCTCCAGCGCCACCGCCCGGCCCCACAATGTTTTTATATTATCTTTATTTAAGCACCCTGATTACAAACATGATTGTAGTTGGGTTTCAATCATAAAAAGTACACCCTCCCTTCACCAATGCAACATTCCCATCACCAATACACCCTCTCCCCCATCTCCCTTCTCTCCCACTTCCTGCCTGTATTTCAGACAGGCATTCTACTTCTCTCACTCATTAACATTGTCATGGTAGTTGTTGGTGTAGTTATTTCTCTAACTGCACTCAACATTCTTTGTGGTCCTTCCGGCCCTCATCTCTATTGTTTCTGGGCATTATTGCAAGAATGTCTTTTTTGTTTGTTTGTTCGTTTGCTTTTGTATTTTGGGTCACACCCAGCAGCGCTCAGGGGTTATTCCTGGCTCTGTGCTCAGAAATCGCTCCTGGCAGGCTTGGGGGACCATATGGGATGTAGGATTCAAACCACCATCTGTCCTGGGTCAGCTGCTTGCAAGGCTAATGCCCTACCGCTGTGCTATTTCTCCGACCCCTACAAGAATATCTTTTATTTTTCTTAAAATCTATAGATGAGTGAGACTATCCTGTGTGTGTGTCTCTCTCTCTGACTTATTTCACTCAGCATGATAGTTTCCATGTCCATCCATGAATAGGAAAATTTCATGACATCATCTCTCCTGACAGCTGCATAATATTTCATTGTGTATATGTACAACTTCTTTTTTTTTGGTTTTTGGTCCACACCCAGCAATGCTCAGGGGTTACTCCTGGCTGTCTGCTCAGAAATAGCTCCTGGCAGGCATGGGGGACCATAAGGGACACCGGGATTCGAACCAACCACCTTTGGTCCTGGATTGGCTGCTTGCAAGGCAAACGTCGCTGTACTATCTCTCCGGGCCCATATGTACAACTTCTTTAGCCATTCATCAGTTGAAGGGCATTTGGGTTGTTTCTGCTATCTCAACTTTCAATCTGTCTTACAAATATAATCCAGTGATGAGTTTAGACCAGATTGGAATTTTTATATGCTCTAGTGCTTCCTTCCTTTCAGGAAGGAAAAAAAATCACTCCCCTTTTTACCTCAAGAAATCTACCTTTACCCACCCACCCACCCACCCACCACCGCCACCGCCGCAAAAAAAAAAAAAAAAAAAAGAAAGAAAGAAAGAAAGAAAGAGAGAGAGAGAGAGAGAGAGAGAGAGAGAGAAGAAAGAAAGGAAGGAAGGAAGGAAGGAAGGAAGGAAGGAAGGAAGGAAGGAAGGAAGGAAGGAAGGAAGGAAGGAAGGAAGGAAGGAAGGAAGGAAGGAAGGAAGGAAGGAAGGAAGGAAGGAAAGAAAGAAAGAAAGAAAGAAAGAAGAAAGAAATGAAGAATGGAAGGAAGAAAGAAGAAAGAAAGAAAAAAAAGAAAGAAAGAAAAAAAAAAAAAAGAAAGAAAAAGAAAAAGAAAGAAAGAAAGAAAGAAGAAAGAAAGAAAGAAAGAAAGAAAGAAAGAAAGAGAGAGAGAAGAGAGAAAGAGAGAGAGAGAGAGAGAGAGAGAGAGAGAGAGAGAGAGAGAAAGAGATGAGAGAAAGAGAGAAAGAGAGAGAGAGAAAGAGAAGAGAAAGAGAGAAAGAAAGAAAGAAAGAAAGAAAGAAAGAAAGAAGAAAGAAGAAAGAAAGAAAGAAAGAAAGAAAGAAAGAAAGAAAGAAAGAAAGAAGAAAGAAAGAAAGAAAGAAAGAAAGAAAGAAAAGAAAGAAGAAAAAAGAAAGAAGAAAGAAAGAAAGAAAGAAAGAAAGAAAAAGAAAAAGAAATCTACCTTATTTATGCAAACATGGAAAAACAGCCAAGGTTACTCTGACCTGGCTGGGTCATTCCAGCATGCATCTTGGCCCTACCTTGATTGACATACAAAAACTTTATTTTGATTTAGTCCTATTTGTTCAGATTTTATTCTGTACCCTTTGCCATTGTTATCATATTGTTTAAGACTCCTTTTGAGGTCTAGGTCTTGAAAGTTCTGCCTTTGTTTCCTCAGTGTACTTTATAGATTCAGGCCTGATTTCAAGGTCTTTGATCCACTTTCAGTTTACTTTTGTGTGAAATGTGAAATGGATCCACAGTGACATTTTAATGAGATTTTGGGGAAAATATTGACTTGGTGTTAGAATTTCACATATAGAATTGGTTTGCTTATTAATTTGGACACACTGAATTATCTCAACATTATTAGATAAATTACTAGATATTATTAGCTAAATTATCAGATTATTATTAGATATTATAGTTATTAGGTATATAATTAGATAAATCTTGATGATTGCTAGAAACGTCCTATCCACTGTGCTATCACTCTGGCCCTCCCCAAAATAATCTTTTTTTTTAAAAAATAAGAGAGAGGACAGGAATGATAGCTTAGCAGTAGGGCATTTGCCTCGCACATGGCTGACCCAGGACATACCTTGGTTTGATTCCTGGTGTCTCATATGGTCCCCCAAGCCAGAAGTGATTTCTTTCTTTCTTTTTTTTTTTTTACACCCAGCAGCGCTCAGGGATTACACCTGGCTCTATGCTCAGAAATCGCTCCTGGCAGGTTCGGGGGACCATATGGGATGTCGGGATTCGAACCACTGACCTTCTGCATGCAGGGCAAATGCATTACCTCCATGCTATCTGTCCAGCCCTGTGGTTAAAGTTTTTTTTAATAAAGATACTATTTACAGTCACGTGGGAAGCGCGAAAAATGTTTTCTTCTTCCTCGTGGGTCATGACAGAAAATAATTGAGAAGCACTATATTAAATTAATTAATAAAATGGAGTTATAAAGCCATCAAAAAAGATTCAACTGATTAGGGCCCGGAGAAATAGCACAGCGGCATTTGCCTTGCAAGCAGCCAATCCAGGACCAAAGGTGGTTGGTTTGAATCCCGGTGTCCCATATGGTCCCCCGTGCCTGCCAGGAGCTATTTCTGAGCAGACAGCCAGGAGTAATCCCTGAGCACCACCGGGTGTGACCCAAAAACCAAAAAAAAAAAAAAAAAAAGATTCAACTGATTAGATAAAGTTGTACATATATAATTATTATATATTGTTATATAATATATATAACAGTGTTATATAATGTAAGAGTGTATATATATACTATATACATATATTGTATATATAATAAAAAGAAATTGGACATGTGTGTTATAAATAAAGGATAGACTTTTTGTATCTGCAAATGTGATGTAATTTGTAATGTTTATGAAATTCTCATCTGGTTCAAAGAGTGGGTTTTGAGTACTTCATATTACGTAGAGCTTTATACATTGTTCACCTGCCTTTTTTTCTCCCTTTCATTCAGGAATTAAGTATTGAGGAACAGTCAGAATGCACTCAGGATTTTTATCAGAATGTGGCTGAAAGAATGCAGACTCGTGGAAAAGGTAATACTTTATAAGCCAGACATTTGAGAGATCTATGAAAGCCTCATAGGACTCGACTTTTCAGTTTCTTGGCATTTTCTCTCTTCTGATATTGTGCTGATTTTCCCACTATAAATTATACTCCTATTACTCCACTGACTTTCTGATAAGATGGTCATATTTAGCAGTGCCTTAGAATACCATCATGTGTATTTTTTCCTAGAAAATCAGAGAACCGGATAACTTACTGAGCAGTGTTTAATAATGGCTTTTTTTTTTTTTTTTTGGTTTTTGGGCTACACCCGTTTGACGCTCAGGGATTACTCCTGGCTATGCGCTCAGAAATCGCCCCTGGCTTGGGGGGACCATATGGGACACGGGGGATCGAACCGCGGTCCGTCCTACGCTAGCGCTTGCAAGGCAGATACATTACCTTTAGCGCCACCTTCCCGGCCCCAATAATGGCATTTTTTTTTTGTTTGTTTTGTTTTGTGGGCGCAGCTGAATTAAAAACCCTGTGGAAGTTTTTATTTATTTATTTATTTTATTTTTTTATTTTTTGGTTTTTGGGCCACACCCAGTGATACTCAGGGATTACTCCTGGCTATGTGCTCAGAAATAGATCCTGGTTTGGGAGATCGAATCGAGGTCCATCCTAGGTTAGCACATGCAAGGCAAATGCCCTACCACTTGCTCCACCGTTCCGGCCCTGCCTTTGGATGTTTTTAAATGAAACTCCGTTTTTGGGAATCACCATCTTGGTGAATCTTTGTTTATAATTACGTATTCATCAAATGGGTTGGGACAAAGGAAAACAATGAAAATCACTGCTTTATTGCAATATTTTTAGAGATTTTAACTAAATATGACTTCAATTAATGTTGGATTGTAGAATAAACATATGTATTATTTGGGAAGTCTTCCTCTTGTTTACCTCAATGGGATGACCTCAGAGAGCTAAGAGATCCTCTATGGTTTTATTGTAGACCTCAATAAAAATGAAAGGGGGAATCTTGCTTGCTTACATCACTCTTGAGGATTTTAGCTTCTTTTCTAATAAGGTATTTAGGATTGATATATGTAGAATTCTTCTGTCAGAGCATCTCAAGATAGGAGTGGTTATTCTGCAAATACCTGAAGTACTTTTTAAAGGGTTCTTTAAAACATATTATCTACGGGCCTGGAGAGATAGCACAGCGGTGTTTGCCTTGCAAGCAGCCGATCCAGGACCTAAGGTAGTTTGTTCGAATCCCAGTGTCCCATATGTCCCCTGTGCCTGCCAAGAGCTGTTTCTGAGCAGACAGCCAGGAGTAACCCCTGAGCACCGCTGGGTGTGGCCCAAAAACAAAAACAAACAAACAAAAAACATATTATCTGCTTTTGCTTTTGATCTAGGATACTTTGACCATACTTTCTTATTATGTTTGTTATGTTTTTATATATTTCTAGTATATTAGTTTTCTGCTCCATAAAGTTCTATAGGAAATTACTTTAATTTAAAATATCCTTCCTTCTCTTCTGCTTTTGTATGCATTTGTATATTTCAGTGCCTCCAGAAAAAGTTGAGAAGATAATGGATCAGATTGAAAAGTACATCATGACTCGCCTCTATAAATACGTGTTTTGCCCAGAAACTACTGATGATGAGAAAAAAGATCTTGCTATTCAAAAGAGAATCAGGTAGTTTATTGTCCTGTTTTGCTCTCATTTATTACTGTTTGAAGAACAATTTGTGGAAGAAAAGGACACAAGTTTAAAATCCGGAGAGCTTATATATCTTCCTTCTATCCTCCGTAGTACTTAGGTCTTTTTGTGGTATCAAGAAGAATGGAAATACGGTTTATTAGAGGAAAAGGCTTGGGTGACCATATTGCTTGTTTGTCTCTAAATTCTTTTAGTTAATAATCAAGCATGAAATTGTTTCGGTTCTCTGAAATTTCCGGAAACGGGATTTATTATTTTCTTAAAAAAAAAGTGTGTGTAAAAAAAAAAAAATCAGGAAGGTGTAGCGGTGTGTGTGTGTGTGTGTGTGTGTGTGTGTGTGTGTTATGTTTTCTCATCCCTCTCAGAGATGCTCATTATTCAGTTATTATTCTGCTCAACCTTTCCACTTCTCAAAGCACTTAATCTGCCCGTCAGTAGTGAATACTAGTGCTCTGGTTCTAGTGGCAGCAAAACTAGGTAGAAATAGGCTAACTACAGAGTGGGGGAGGGCCCCAGACTGAGCATGATTAGAACGGGTCTAAGGAATTCTAAATGGGTTTCTCGGACAAGAGGACCAGTAGATTTATACTTGATGTCACACCAGAAGTGATAAGATAGAGTTTGAGATTAGGAGATCAGAATAACTGGGTGGCTTTTGGACTGAAATGCACAGTGAAAGCAATAGGTAAGCTAGTAGTAAAGGTCTGAATCTTAAAATTGGTTAGGATGAGCCAGAGCGATAGCACAGAAAATAGGGTGTTTACCTTGCATGCAACCAACCCAGTATCCCATATGGTCATATCCTCAGTATCCCATATGGTCCCCCAAGCCTGTCAGGAGCGATTTCTGAGTGCTGAGCTAGGAGTATTCCTTGAGCACCGCCATGTATGGCCCCAAAATAAAAACAAATAAAATGGTTAGGATGTGACCAGAAAAACTGGCTTGATACATTATTGTTCACCTCTTAGGCTCAGTTGTGCCTGGGAGTTGAACATAAAGCTTAAAAGGACTTTAGGTGGTTAACTCAGGGCATCAGATTCTTCTCAGATATTTATTCTTAAGTATCAGGTGCTTTTCAGTTTTGTTAGTGTAACAATACCATTCAAACTGGTAAAATTGCCTCTGCATCAAGTTTTTATGATACATGCCTTATTAACCAATTACTTTATTACCTAGTTATCTTTTACTTAATTTCATTTTACCTGGTTACTTTGGCACATGAACTGTGCTTCTAATATACACCAGCGTGATGTACTTGACCTTGACTTTGCCTGATTATTCAGTGATGCACCATATTTTCTCTTGACTAAAAGAAATGGCTATATAATTAGTTCATTCGTGGAAACTCATTTTACTGTCTTTTCTCTTTGTAGAGCCCTACACTGGGTTACACCTCAGATGCTTTGTGTCCCTGTTAATGAAGAAATTGCAGAAGTATCTGACATGGTAGTTAAAGCAATTACAGGTCAGTGAAACTGAGAACTTTTATATTTGACTCTTTTCTTTGAAGTCAGCATTTTGGTCTATACCATAACTTAGTTCTCAAGTGAAAATTAAACAATATATTGGGGATGGGGCAGAGAGATAGCATGGAGGTAAGGCGTTTGCCTTTCATCGGTTCGAATCCCTGCGTCCCATATGGTCCCCCGTGCCTGCCAGGAGCAATTTCTGAGCCTGGAGCCAGGAATAACTCCTGAGCACTGCCGGGTGTGACCCAAAAACCACACACACACACACACACACACACACACACACACACACACACACACACACACACACACACACAAAAAAAAAATATATATATATATATATATTGGGAGAGGGGCCAGAAAAATAGCATGGAGGTAGGGCATTTGCCTTGCATGCAGAAGGACGATGGGTGGTTCGAATTCCGGCATCCCATATGGTTCCCTGAGCCTGCCAGGAGCAATTTCTAAGCATTGAGCCAGGAGTAACCCCTGAACGCTGCCAGGTGTGACCCAAAAAACAAAATATGTATTGGGGGACAGGTGAGATAGTACAGGGGAGAGGAGTACCTCCCTTATATTCATCTATCTCTGTTTTAATCCCTAACATTACCCATGCACCTTCAGGAGTGATCCCTGTGGCTCAAACACTTAATTCACCCCCATTAACCCCCTGAAAAAAAGTGAATATATTAAGTATAGGGAACTTGTAGCACAGAGGTAGAGCACTTGCCTTTCATGAATGAGGCTTGGGTTCAGATCCTGGCACTGCAAGAGAAAAGAAGTCAGCTTTTTGAATTTGCAGCATTCCACATATCGGTAAACTGCTTTTCCCTTTCACATTATGCAAATGTGTTTTGTTTCTTTAGGCATTGAACTAGTAAATTCTATTTTATATATCAAACTAAATAAAGTTAAACATAGGTCAGGTAAATTTTTTTTTTTTTTTTTTTGGTTTTTGGGTCACACCCGGCAGTGCTCAGGGGTTATTCCTGGCTCCAGGCTCAGAAATTGCTCCTGGCAGGCACGGGGGACCATATGGGACGCCGGGATTCGAACCAATGACCTCCTGCATGAAAGGCAAACGCCTTACCTCCATGCTATCTCTCCGGCCCCTGGTCAGGTAAATTTTTAAAAGCTCACTTGCATTTATATATTCAAAGTAATTTTGGTGGGTAATCTCCACCTAGAGTTTCCAAAATGATGATTGTCTTTTTTTAATAATTTTCACTGTGAACGAAGTGAATTATGAATCGTTCACAGTAATATTTAAGGTACATAGTGAAAATGAATCAGGGCTATTCCCACCACCAGTGTTGGCCTCCCTCCACTCCTGTTCCCAGATGCATCCCACATCTCCCGGACTACTAGTGTAGCTGGTCCCCTCTGTGTGTAGCTTGTTGTAGATTGGGCATTGATTCTATTGTCATTGACTTTGGGTTTGGTATTTAAGCCCGATCATTTTTTATTTTCTCTCAATGTTCATACGACTATTTGGTCCTGGTACCATCCATTTTCCCCCCCTAAATTTATGAGGCATAAATTTATGAGATGATTCAAGTTATGTGGTTCTGTTAAAAAAAAAAAAAAGAATAAAAAAAGAAATAAAGAATAAAAAACTGGCCGATTCAGGACCAAAGGTGGTTGGTTCAAATCCCGGTGTCCCATATGGTCCCCTGTGCCTGCCAGGAGCTATTTCTGAGCAGATAGCCAGGAGTAACCCCTGAGCATTGCTGGGTGTGGCCCAAAAAGAAAGAAAAAAAAAGAATAAAAAACTGGGAGGAGTCCATCTAGAGGTTATAGCTATCAATTTAAAAGAAGAAAGGGGAAAAAAAGAAAAACATAACAAAGCAACCAAATAATAACCATGAGAATGGAAAAAAGAGAGAAGGAGGGCTGGTGTGGCAAGGTTTTGTGATTCTTCTTTTTTTTTTTTTTAGTATAGACACAGTAAGTATTGGGGGAATTAGAAAGGGAATTCCCTTGGCCTCAGAGATACAGGGTTTCTCCACCCTTGAAGCACACTGTCATGGGAACAACCACTGGCTCCATACATGCTCATTTTCATACCCCAAGGTCTTTTTATGGTGCTGGAACAAAATGATTCTAATTGATTGTTAAACAGACTTTTTGTTTATTTCTTTTTTACTGGCTTGTTCAGAAAATGAAGAGCTCTAATTTGATGTGTCTATTCTATTCTGAGAGGTTTGGGTTTTTTAATTTATAGTAATAATCAAATAGAAAAGTAATGCAAAAGTTTGGGCAGGAAAAAAAAAGCAATCAGTGGGGCCCAAAATGATAACACAGTCGGCATGGCACTTGCCTTTCATCTAGCCTGGGTTAGATTCCCTGGTACCCCATATGACATGAGCATCATGAAGCCAGGAGTAGTAAACCCAGAACATCACTGGGTATGGACCCAAAAATAAAAAATAAAAGCAAGCAATGGGGAAAATATTTAAATTTGGTCAGATTCTTCTTAATTAGGGCAAAGAGGTGCAAATAATTGTTCAGTTAAAGATTACTGATAAAAAAAATTCTGCTGGGAAGAAAAGTGATCTGTTGATGTTAGCAATGTCAGGCAGGCCATTAAGTAGGCATCTTTGTTTATAAAAACTTTAGTCTTAATTAAGATACAGAAAGGAATGGAGAATTGCTTAAGGTATTTTCAGGGTCTCAAAGAGTAGCAGGACTTTGACAGGAGCTTAATTTCAAGACCCTTAAAGAACTGGTTTATGCTCCAACATGATTCTTCCACTATCTTGAAATCTGTTTCTCTGTTGTAGATCTTTGCACTTAAACATCTATTACTAAATAATTTTTTCTCTGACCCATGTGAATTCTGATAGTGAAGTCTAATTGACTTGGCTAATTACTATTATCTTGGTTGTTCAAAGCTTTTCTGCTGTTTGGATTCCATGAATTGACTTCTTTGGGTCTTTTTTTTTTTCCTTATGGAATGAAGGTGAAAGCTTTTTAGAAGCCAGAATGTGGACCTATACTTAGATTTTTTTTTCCCCTAAGATTCTTATTAACATGTTCAAGAATAGGACTGGAGATATAGTACATGGGGCCGGGCGGTGGCGCTGGAGGTAAGGTGCCTGCCTTGCCTGCGCTAGCCTAGGACGGACCGCGGTTCGATCCCCCGGCGTCCCATATGGTCCCCCAAGAAGCCAGGAGCAACTTCTGAGCGCATAGCCAGGAGTAACCCCTGAGCGTCAAATGGGTGTGGCCCAAAAACCAAAAAAAAAGGAGATATAGTACAGTGGGTATGGGCATTTACTTTGCTTAGGCTGGCCCAGCATCCTATATGGTCCCCTGATCATTATTTAAGCACAACTGGATGTGGCTCCCGAAAGAAAGAAAGAAAGAAAGAAAGAAAGAAAGAAAGAAAGAAAGAAAGAAAGAAAGAAAAAGAAAGAAAGATAGAGAAAGAAAGAAAAAAGAAAGAAAGAAAGAAAGAAAGAAAGAGAAAGAAGAAAGAGAAAAGAAAGAAGAAAGAAAGAAAGAAAGAAAGAAAGAAAGAAAGAAAGAAAGAAAGAAAGAAAGAAAGAAAGAGAAAGAAAGAGAAGGAAGGAAGGAAGGAAGGAAGGAAGGAAGGAAGGAAGGAAGGAAAGAGAGAAAGAGAGAGAGAGAGAAAGAAAGAAAGAAAGAAAGAAAAGAAAGAAGAAGAGAGAAAGAAAGAGAGAAAGAAAGAAAAAGAAAGAAAGAAAGAAAGAGAGAGAGAGAGAGAGAGAGAGAGAAAGAGAAAGAAAGAAAGAAAGAAAGAAGAAAGAAAGAAAGAAAGAAAGAAAGAAAGAAAGAAAAAGAGAAAGAAAGAAAGAAAGAAAGAAAGAAAGAAAGAAAGAAAGAAAGAAAGAAAGAAAGAAAGAAAGAAAGAAAGAAAGAAAGAAAGAAAGAAAGAAAGAAAGAAAAAGAGAGAGAGAAAAGAGGAAGGGAGGGAAATGAAAGGGAGGGAGGGAGAAAGGAAGGGAGGGAGGGAGGGAAGAAAGGAAGGAAGGAAGGAATTAAATAAAATGTTTAAGCTAATCTGATTTATATTTAAAGCTCTTCATAAGAATTTATGTTGATACTAGGTCTTCACAGCCTATTTCCATAGACCCTGCTCTAAGCTACCTGACCATGCCAGCTAGCCTATCAAAGAAGGACAAGGGAGCAGTAGGAAGGAACCCATAGACAATAGCCAATCATTTAAGGATCATCAGAAAGCTGGAACCTCCATATATCCTTTCCCTATATAATCTTCCTCATGACCTTGGGCGGGGCTCATCTTCTGGAAGGGAGTCTTGTTGGCTGACAGATTAAAGTATTAAACTTAAAAAAAAAATTCATGTTGAGAACTATTCTGAAAGCCACAGAATGACCTGTTAAAATCAGAAGCAGTATCTCCAGACCATTTTTTTCCCAGACCATTATTTATTTAAAAAGGATTTCAATTCATGAACAGTTTGTTCTTAAAATTTTAGAAGTGAAAGTTTTCTCAAGGAGTTTGAGATGGAAGGTCAACATGTCTTTTGACATGTTGCTCATATTCCTGTTGCTCAGCAACTCAAGGTCTGACACATGCCTAAGGTTGAGCTCTACTACTTGAGGTGTATACCCAATTTCACTACAATTTTAAAAGCTTTATTCCTACTCATCTTAGCTTTCACATCTTTTTTTTTTTTTTGGTTTTTGGGCCACACCCTGTGACGCTCAGGGGTTACTCCTGGCTATGCGCTCAGAAGTTGCTCCTGGCTTCTTGGTGGACCATATGGGATGCCGGGGGATCAAACCGAGGTCCGTCCTAGGCTAGCGCAGGCAAGGCAGGCACCTTACCTCCAGCGCCACCGCCCGGCCCCAGCTTTCACATCTTAATCAAATGCATACATATTCTGCCTTGATGAAGGTTGGAAGATTTTTTTTCCTAAACTCAATGATAGGAATAATCAAACTGTAGCACTATTTTTTCTTCCTTTTTTTCTGACTGAGAGATGGAAACTAGTGGCCTTATTCAAAGGCAAATGCTATACTGCTGAGCAACATTCCTGGCCTCACTGTGTTATTGTTTCGTTGGGGGCCATACCTACTGGTGGTCAGGGGTTATTCCTGGCTCTGCACTCAGAAAGCACTCCTGGCAGGCTCTGGGGACCATATGAGATGTGGGGAATTGAACTCTGATAGGTCCCAGGTTGGCCAGGTACAAGGCAAATGCCCTACCCACTGTGCTATCACTCTAGCCCCTCACTGTAGTTTTAAATGTATCTCGTGATTGCTTTTTTTTTTTTTTTTTTTTAGGGGGGTGGGGGCACACTCGATTGATGCTCAGGGGTTACTCCTGGCTAAGTGCTCAGAAATTGCCCCTGGCTTGGGGGGACCATATGGATGCCGGGGGATCAAACAGAGGTCCTTCCTTGGCTAGCACTTGCAAGGCAGACCTAGCGCCACCTCTCCGGCCCCGATTGCTTTGTTTCTAAATAGAATGAATAAAACATTTTTTATTTCAGTCAATCTAAATCTCTAAATAAAAAGAAAACTCATCGGAAAAGGTTTTTGCCATTTCCTCTTGATTTAGTGAAGAACACCAGTCTTGGCATTTGGCTTTAAAAGATGGCATTCTCTTTTGTATGTGACATATAATGAATAAAATATTTAAGACAGTTAAGTTGACATAGTATGCTAGAAGTGTTCCTATTGCTATGGAGAACCTTGCTGATGTAGGATGGAACCAAAACACAAACATATTCCCATTGGAGGAGATGAAGGACCTTTGAGAGCAGATAGAATTGTTGCTAATCCTGGGGCCAGAGCGGTGGTACAAGCAGTAGGGCGTCCACCTTGCACACGCTAGCCTAGGACGGACCATGGTTCGATCCCCCAGCATCCCATATGGTTCCCCAAGCCAGGAGCGATTTCTGAGTGCATAGCCAGGAGTAATCCCTGAGCGTCACTGGGTGTAGCCCAAAAACCAAAAAAAAAAAAAAAGAAGAAGAAGAAGAAGAAGAAAAGAAAAGAATTGTTGCTAATTCCAGTCCTATATTTTTTTGTTCTCTGTTAATGGCCAAAAGAAAGTCTAACCCTGGTCCTCAAGCAGGCCTGCATTCTACTTCTAAGCTATATCCCCAGCCCCCTGCAAATATATTTTTGAAATCATAGTTCTGCAGACATAATCTTCAGAAACCTTGAAATACTAAGATAGTAAGTTTTGTCTCTTAGACATTCAGGAAGAAAAATCATTCTTTAGAACCATTTTCAGCTATTAAGATACCAATTTTTAGGGGCCGGTGAGGTAGTGCTAGAGGTAAGGTGTCTGCTTTGCAAGTGCTAGCCAAGGAAGGACCGTGGTTCGATCCCCCGGCGTCCCATATGGTCCCCCCAAGCCAGGGGCAATTTCTGAGCTTCAAACGGGTGTGGCCGAAAAAAAACATAAAACAAAAATAAAAATAAAAAAGATACCAACTTTTAGTCTGAAAATTCAGTTTCATCTCAGCCAATGTAGTTTTTACTGCCAATTCTTGCTAATATAGGAAATGTGTAGGATTTTGGACTCTAGCTATATAGGCCATAGCTTCCTGGGGCATTGACTGGTGAGCAGTGTTTGGGTGACCAGTCAGTAGTCAGTACAGGGAAACTACTGAATGGTTAGATGATGAAGTGTGACTGTGCCAGACAGATTTATAAGTCAGGTAGGTCAGGTGCCTCAAGGCAGGGAACCAATGAAATGGCAAATTTGAGATCTATTGAAAGAGAGCTGCATAAAATTAGAGAAATAGTCAAGATTTCTGCCATGAAGTTAACTGGGACACTTAAGGACTTTTTTTTTTTTAAGTCTATCATTCATTGCCTTTGGGATAGAGCATTAGTTAATCCCATCAATTTTTCCTAAAGAGTTATGGGTATGAAGAGAATCTAAAGGCCTAGATTATTTCACATGTTTTCCTTTCTCATTTTTCCATATAAGAAACTGTTCATTATGGAGCAGTAATCAGACAGGTGCTAGCTGCCCACACACATCTCTTTCCCCCATTCCAACATTCAGCAACAGCTTGAAGGATTATTTTACTTCATGCATATGCAAGCGCTACTGGCATTGAGTATGTAGAAGACAAGGATGCTATTAAAGTCTGCCATACATGGGACTGTCCCATACCCCCAAAATAGTTACCTAGCCAAAGATGGCATAAGTGCCTAATTGATAAATCTTGACATGAAGGGAAAGGAAAAATACCTACTGTATTTTCAAGTCTCATTAAAAAAAAGGCATCTTGGGCCTGGAGAGATAGCACAGCGGCGTTTGCCTTGCAAGCAGCCGATCCAGGACCAAAGGTGGTTGGTTTGAATCCTGGTGTCTCATATGGTCCCCCGTGCCTGCCAGGAGTTATTTCTGAGCAGACAGCCAGGAGTAACCCCTGAGCATCGCCGGGTGTGGACACCCCCCCCCCAAAAAAAAAGACATCTAAAAAAATAGGCATCTGCTAAAATTAGTATGCAGCACTCAGCCTTTATTTTCCTACTGATCAGAAGTACAAGCCCTGAACATAAGACACAGAGCTATTATTGGAGATCTCTTAAAAATGAAAAATGGGGGCCCGGAGAGATAGCACAGCGGTGTTTGCCTTGCAAGCAGCCGATCCAGGACCAAAGGTGGTTGGTTCGAATCCCGGTGTCCCATATGGTCCCCTGAGCCTGCCAGGAGCTATTTCTGAGCAGACAGCCAGGAGTAACCCCTGAGCACCGCCGGGTGTGACCCAAAAAACCAAAAAAAAAAAAAAAAAAAAAAAAAAAAAAAAAAAAAAAAATGAAAAATGGGAAGAGAAATCATTGCTTAAAGAATTAAGTGGGACATCCTCATTTTTCTTTGCTTTTCCTCTCATATCTCCTAGTTTAAGTTTTAGGGCAGTGCCTTAACTGTGCATCTGGATAAGGGTGCCAAAATTGTGTGGAAAGGGAAAAACGCCTTGTTTCAGAGTAGGGATGTTAGGCAATGGGCTTCTGCTAGACTCAGAGAGAACATGGAAGAAATCCCTTGAGTTTTCTTATTTCTTTATTTCCTTCCCTCCTTCCTTTACATTCCTGGAACTGCACCTTGGCAGTGATACATATACACCCAGATAAAAAAAATATTTTTTACTCTAATGCAAAGAATTAAGATCAATGAGAAAGTTCGTTTTTAGTAAGAGAAGAAAATTAGATATATTAAATTAATATATGCAATAACAGGTGTTTTAAAGAGCTAATTAAAACAAACAAAATTTAGTTTGCAAATGGACATGTGGTTGTAGGAATAAAAGCATTAGCGAGGTGAAATAAGATCTCAGCACTACGGTCTTCATGGCCTATGATCCTGGAAGAATAATCAGAAGAGCAGTCTATAGAATGAGGAGTGAGGAGGAGATTGGAGCCAGGATTAAGCTAATGTAAATTTGGTGTGTCTGAGAGCAGCCAGATTCCTCTAGACCAGTGGTCAGCAACCTGCGGCTCTCGAGCCACATGTGGTTCTTTACACTTTTAAGTTGGTTCTTCTGTGTGCGGGGTGGCTGCTCCTGGAGTCAGGACTCTGCTCCTAGCCTCTGTCAGTGTGCACCCTGTGTGGCTCTCAAAATTAATTTCAATCGTGGTTTTGGCGAGATTTGGCTCAGTTGAAAAAGAAAAGGTTGCTGACCACTGCTCTAGACTGAGTTCAGTGCAATATTGATTGTTCCCCAAAAGATTTGAAGGAGAGTATTGCACAGCTGTGCACGTGCTAGTGGGGGCCAGGAGGGTTCTATAGTCCGTGAGCTGCCACTTACTCTGACAGCTACATTTAACAACCAGTCCAGAGGTGTAGTCGCCTCCTTTTTGTTTTAAAAAAAGCAATTGTTTATTAACTGACCAGGTTATAAAAATATATTATATGTGTGTGTGTGTGTGTGTGTGTGTGTGTGTGTGTGTGTGTGTATATATATATGATAGATACCTTAGTTCAGCCATCTAATTAGCCAGTTGAATTGTGTTACCGTCCCCTAATTCCATGTGCTAATCTCACCTGGCTGGTGAGACCCACCCACAGCTGGGAGGGGTCTGTGGTTGGTAATTAAGGGATTGCGTGGTGAGAGGGGAGAGCAAGCAGCCATAGTAGCTAGGATGAATGCAGAGGAGCAGGAAAGAGGCTGCTTAGTTTAGAAGCTATGTGGGAAATGCACATGGTGATTAGGGCCTTGTAATAAAGATGAATTTCTCCTGAAACTTAAACTGACTGCCTGTGAAATCATTTCCACCCCACTACCCTGCAACCTTTAGACCTGATGACGGCTGTAGGGGCTGTAGGCGCCAGAACAAGCCAAGGCCTCACCACCCCACACCCTTGTGAGGGTTCCTCTAGGCTGATATATTAAAAATGATTATCTGGATGTTTTTCTTCATCATTAGAAACTCTTTTCTGCTTTATAGATATTATTGAAATGGATTCAAAACGTGTGCCTAGGGATAAGTTGGCCTGCATCACCAAATGCAGCAAGCACATCTTCAATGCCATCAAGATCACCAAGAATGAGCCAGCGTCAGCTGATGACTTCTTACCCACTCTTATCTACATTGTTTTGAAGGGCAACCCCCCACGCCTTCAGTCCAATATTCAGTATATCACTCGCTTCTGCAACCCAAGCCGATTGATGACTGGAGAAGATGGCTACTATTTCACTAATCTGGTAAGAATTGGATTTCTTGGTATTAATGGAAAAGAGCCACAAGAGCCAAGATGTTATTTATAATAGAGATGTTTCACAGGATAATATGGATTTATGCTCCTGACTAAATGAGATAGCTGGAAGTGTTGCTTGGGTTGCAAAGCAGAGGCAGCCCAACCAGGCTAGTACCCCCTCTCCTAATGGGCTATCCTAATCTCACAAGAGATGGTGATCCTTTCCAGAGGGTCAGGAAATGAGTTTCAGCCAAGCCTGGTGGTGCTTAGGACTGTTCTTGACCCAGAGCTCAGGAGTGAACATTGGTATTCCTTAGGGAACTATATGCTATGCCAGGGATTGCACTGGGGTCATCACTCTTGCAAGTCAGTGCCTTAAAAGATTGTGATACTTTGGAGGCTAGAGAGATAGCACAGAAGTAGGGCATTTGCCTTGCATGCAGAAGGACGGTGGTTCTAATCCTGGTATCCCATATGGTCCCCTGAGCTTGCCAAGAGCGATTTCTGAGCCTAGAGCCAGGAGTAACCCCTGAGTGCTGCCAGGTGTGACCCAAAAAACAAACAAAAAAAAGATTGTGATACTTTTATGGGAAACATAACAGTTGTATTGAATCCTGTGACTGTCATTCGTAGGCCCTGGGTATAAATACCAATTACTTCATTGGCTGATTTTAACGATAAGTAAGTCAACTATTGGACATTGATTCTGTTTTCTTTTTTTAATTCTTTTTTTTCTAAGAAATACTATCTCCCAGTCTCTAAAATATCTTTCTTAATTAAAAATGGCATGTGCTCTTTGTAGAAAATGTCATTGGAAGATATAACAAAATATCTGTTTGGGGACCGGGCGGTGGCGCTGGAGGTAAGGTGCCTGCCTTGCCTGCGCTAGCCTAGGACGGACCGCGGTTCGATCCCCCGGCCTCCCATATGGTCCCCCAAGCCAGGAGTGACCTCTGAGCGCATAGCCAGGAGTAACCCCTGAGCGTCACCGGGTGTGGCCCAAAAACCAAAAAAAAAAAAAAAAAAAAAAAAAATATCTGTTTGGCAGAGCAATTGCCCTAGTATTTCTGTACTAATACTTGTTGATGATTATTCATTGGTGGCTGTACTTATGAGCTAATTGTACACTTGTATAATTTTCACAATCCATCTGGGTGATATTTCCCCAATTTTATAGATTTGGAAGCCCCATTTAGCTTCCGTTACCTAAGAATATGGCCACATAACTCTTGGCTGTCAAGTGACAATTAACTCAGATTGTTGATTTTAAAGCTTGTTCCTTTATCTATTTGATGATGAAGTAAAGAGAACAGAGCTCTGTGTACTATAGCTAAACTGTGAGGACATGTTCAGTTTCTGGCCATACTCTGGGTGAACATTAGGGGGAGCTGGTAAGAAACTGTATTGGGGGGCCGGGCGGTGGCGCTAGAGGTAAGGTGCCTGCCTTGCCTGAGCTAGCCTAGGACGGACCGCGGTTCGATCCCCCGGCGTCCCATATGGTCCCCCAAGCCAGGAGCGACTTCTGAGCGCATAGCCAGGAGTAACCCCTGAGCGTCAAATGGGTGTGGCCCAAAAAACAAAAAAAAAAAAAAAAGAAACTGTATTGGGATAGAGCAGCGGATAGAACAGTACAGTGGATAGGACTATTGTATTGGATGTAAACCACATGGGTTCAATTCGAGGTATCTCAAATGGTTCCCCTATGCCTGCCAGGAGTATTCTTGAGTCCAGAGTCAGGAGTAATCCCTGAGTACCACCACGTGTGGCCCCTCCCCCAAATCATAGCTTTATGGGCATGTGCCTAGATATCTGGTCCTGGAACTCTGTGGCATAACAATTCTCCCGCTTTATGTAAAAGTAGAGAACCTCTACTTTTAGGGAAATATTCATTTTTGTCCAAAGAAAGCTCTACAGTAAGTAAACTTTTCAGTGTGAAAAAAAAAAAAAAGAACTCTTTGGGGCTGGCAAGATAGCATGGAGGTAAGGCGTTTGCCTTCCATGCAGAAGGACAGTGGTTCAAATCCCGGTATCCCATATGGTCCCCTGAGCGTGCCGGGTGTGACCCAAAAACCAAAAAAAAAAAAAAAACAAAACTCTTTAAGGTGTTTGGTCAACTCTACAGGATCCTTTATAGAATTTTATGACTGCCAGGATTAACATTCTGACATTGCCAGTGGGAGCTGGCAATTAAATCGACTTATAAGAAGAAATATAATAATGGAGAGAGGAGATACTGTTCTTGTTTTATTTTTTATGTAGAGGCTCCATCTGATAGTGTTTAGTGTGCTGGCTCTTTCTCAGGGATCTCTCCTGGAATATTCTTGGGGAATATAGGTAGTTTGGGAGCCTTAATCTCTATATTGTTTCTCCAACCCTCTATATCCTCCTTGGTGAACTCAGTGGCAAACTTGAATTTGCCACACTAAAGATTTTTTTTTTTTTTTTGGTTTCTTTGTTTGTGGTCTATATCTAGCACTGTTCAGGGATTACTCCTAGTTCTTTTTTGGGGGCAGTGGGGGTTGGGTCACACCCAGCAGCTCTCAGGGGATACTCCTGGCTCTGTGCTCAGAAGTCACTCCTGGCAGCCTCAGGGACCATATGGGATGCCGAGAACCTAACTGGAGTCCATCTGGGCTTGGCCGAGTGCAAAGCAAACACCCTACTGCTATGCTATCACTCCAGCCCCTGGATTACTCCTCGTTCCGCACTCAAGAATTAGTCCTGGCAGTGCTTGGGGCACCATATGGGCTTCCAGGGATCAAATACAGGTCTGCTACATGCAAAGCAAGTACCCTACCTGCTATACTATTGCTCTGGCCCCCTAAAGGTTTGTTTTAATTAAACTGTTTATTCACTTGCTTTGTCTCTTTATATACCAAACTAGTGAGATCATCTGGTATTTGACATTTTCCTTCTGACTTGCTATATTTATAAGTTGATAATATTTGGAGCTAAACATATTAGACTTTTTGCTCTACTTTTGCTTCTCTGTAAATAAAGGAATTAAATTTATTTGATGATGTGTTGCATTCCTCTTATGACTGACAATATTTTCTTCTTTTTTGTAGTGTTGTGCCGTGGCTTTCATTGAGAAATTAGATGCTCAGTCTTTGAATTTAAGTCAGGAAGATTTTGATCGATACATGTCTGGCCAGACTTCTCCAAAGAAGCAGGAATCTGAGAATTGGCCTGCAGATGCTTGCATAGGTGTCAAACAAATGTATAAGAACTTGGATCTTCTGTCTCAGTTGAATGAGCGACAGGAAAGGATCTTGAGTGAAGCCAAGAAACTCGAAAAAGACCTAATAGATTGGACAGATGGAATAGCAAAAGAAGTTCAAAACATTGTTGAGAAATATCCACTTGAAATTAAGCCTCCAAATCAATCTTTAGCAGCAATTGACTCTGAAAATGTTGAAAATGATAAACTTCCTCCACCACTTCAACCTCAAGTTTATGCAGGATGATAAAAATGTTCATAGTGTTTATTTGAGCCTAAATTGTAGTTGGCTCTTTCTATAGTTCAGTGATTGGGATCTAGACTATAACTTAATTACTCCAAACAATTTTAAAGGTACATTTTATGGTGGTTGTTTTGCTTTGTTTTTCAAGGCAAGGGAAGCTTGGTAAATAATAAAATGCTATTTATTTGAGTTACTAAAATAGATTCATTTAAAGATTATATGAAAATTTTGTCTAACCTATTTCTCCATGACTTTCCAGTATGTTTTCTCTGTTGCATTCTCTGTGGTTTGGATTTGGTTGAATACTTGCCTTTTAAAGGATAAAACAAAATACTAGAAACTATATGTTAAAAGAAAATCAATGGTACCTCTATTCTACAGTTTGAAATAATTTTATAATTGTAAAGTAAAAGATATATTGATAAGTAAATATGTAAAATTGTAAATATATTTTAAAAAGATGGTGTCTGCTGTGCATGGCATTTCATATGTTAATTTTTTTAATTTAAAAATGAAGCATATTGCCTCTTAACACAGTTTAATTTGGTTTATCCCATTTTAAATGGATCTAGGAAGGTTGACTTCTATGATGTTAATCCTAACTTTAAGGTCCTATGACACCACTGGGATTCAGGATAATTTTTAGATCACATACAGTTGAAGACTTTGAACCATGCTTCTTGATCCCCCTTCCTTTCTGCATTAGAAAATATTTACTAAGCCTAGTGATGTAAGGAGTTGACCTAGGAATGAACACACACCCACACTCAATTCTAAAAATTTATTCCACATATCTCCAAATATCTCCTGGGGCAGTTTTGCAATCAAGGGCATTCTTCCCCAGGTGGTTAAATTGACACAAAGAATATTATTAAGCACACAGGATAATCTTAATTGATACAGTGAAGAATCTTTTCTGATCCTCAAAGAACTTTTCGTATCTTGCCAATATTATTCCAATTTCAAATGATTTCAACGGGTTATCAGAGCTGGGGTTATTTGTGGAGGGGTGGTGTACAGGGTAGGATGGTATTTGGATTTTTGGCTCATGCTTGGCAGTGTTCAGGTGCCACGTCTGATTCTACTCAGGGATTACTTCTGACAGTACTTGGGAATCCCTGTGCAATTGTAGTTACCAGAGCATTATTTTGTTTGTAAGTAGGGCTACGTGACTTGCAGTTAAGAAAGACTCTTTGTTTCTTTAGAAAGTAGCCACAGATTTGTAGTGTGGTAATTTTGAAATACACCTGGGATACATACAAAACTCAATCTTTGGGGCCGGAGAGATAGCACAGCAGTAGGGCGTCTGCCTCACACGCTGCCAACCTGGGACAGACCCAGGCTCAATCCCCAGCGTCCCATATGGTCCCCCGAGCCTGCCAGGAGTAACCCTTGAGCATCACCGAGTGTGGCCCAAAAACAAAAACCTCAATCCCTGATACATAATAACGTATAAAGGTGACACATCTGAAGCACTAACTTGAAGCCATTAAGTCAGCTGATCACCAAGGTCAAATGGAATGGAATGACTAATATCAAACACCAGTGAGATTTAGTCTTTGAATCTACTTTTAGGAACTTGGGTCCCACGTGATTTTAATAGAAAACTTTTTTTTTCTTTCCTATGTACTTTATAGGTGCTAATTCGGACATGTATACTTCTAATTCTCCTGGGAATGTATAGTTCTTTTTGGTTGTTGTACATTATATTTGCTAAATAAAATGCGTATCAGCCTTCCACAAAAGTTGCCTTTTAATTTCTTAAAATAATTTTAATTGATTTTGTTTATATTAGTATTCTAGGGAAGTTTTTGAGGCCCTAAATAGTTTTTGATTAAAAAAAAAATAGGGGGCCAGAGCAATAACATAGCGGTAGGGCTTTGAATTGCACTCAGCCAATCCCGGATGGACTCTGGTTCAATTCCCGGCATCCCATGTGGAGTAATTTCCGAGTGCAGAGCCAGGTGTAATCCCTGCTGCCAGGTATGACCCAAAAACAAAAAATAAAATGAATAGAATAGGACAGGACAATTTTTTTTTTGAGCCACACCCTGCGGTACTCGGGTTACTCCTGGCTGTCTACTCAGAAATAGCTCCTGGCAGGCACGGGGGACCATATGGGACACCGGGATTCAAACCAACCACCTTTGGTCCTGGATCGGCTGCTTGCAAGGCAAACACCGCTGTGCTATCTCTCCGGGCCCCTGGACAGGACAGTTTTTAACCAGGTGGGTGAAGTGGTGCTGACAGGTAGTGTTGTGTATGTATTATATATTATACATATTTTATATTAGTCAAATTATTTGGGAACTGTGGTGGGGCCCTTACTATGGCGTAGGTCTGGTGTGGAGATTGTTTTGACCTAGCTGGAAGGGACATCACTGGCCAGTGATGTCAGCCAGAGACAGGCTTTCTCTGGGAATGTGGAGCAGTAGCAGAAGAACAGGAAGGAGGGGCCAGTGAGGTGGCGCTAGAGGTAAGGTGTCTGCCTTGCAAGCGCTAGCCAAGGAAGGACTGCGCACCGCGTTCCATCACCCGGCGTCTCATATGGTCCCCCCAAGCCAGGGGCAATTTCTGAATGCTTAGCCAGGAGTAACCCCTGAGCATCAAACTGGTGTGGCCCCAAAAACTAAAAAAAAAAAAAAAAAAAAAAAACAGGAAGGAGCTGAGGTGTGGCCCTTAAAGTGCATGCCAGCAGTAATTTCCAAGCACAGACCTGAAGTAACCCATGAGTGCCACCAGATGTGACCCAAACACCAAAAAAAAGTTTTTTATAGTCATTATGAAATTGCAAAGCTATTCATGATTGGTTTGCAAGCATAAAGTTTTTCAGCACCAATCCCTTCACCAGTGTTCACTTCCAACACCAATGCCCCCAGTTCCATTTGTGTCCCTTCAATCTGTTATTTCAAGAGGAACTTTTTAAAATAAATACATAAATTTTTGCACTTTGGTTTACAGTACTGTTGCTGATAGGATTACATACATGCATACAAACTAAATTATACTTTATTTTGAGGGTTCTGTGACAATACTCATATATTTGTTCTTTCAAATAATAGACTTCATGACTCAGTCCAATTCCCTGAAGTCCTTTTTGATATTTTGTGAGTTATTTAAATATTTCACCAGCATAAAAATAACCTAGCATCTTGAGCTTATGAGCATTACCTCATAAATAACCAACAACAAAGGCCAACAATAAGATCATTGAGGGAGGTCAGGAGTGCCTTGAGTTAAGTTTGGAGTATATTTGAGAATATTACTCAAGAACAGGTAGTTCTATGGAAAGTGATGGTATGGGATAGTTAAATCCTGGGTACCAGTTTGACTGCCAATATCTATGTGGAGTTTACATGTGAGGTATGGAGAAAAGCCTGGCTGCCACACTGACACATGCCATCAATGATGACAGCATATTCCTGGTGAGTATCCTATTCATGAACAATGCTACTTCCTTCAGCATCATCTAGTCTGGGGAATTCATGTGATAAGTAAGGGTCCTAGTGGTTCCTTCCCTACAGTTCAATCTGAACCAAAGGACTCTTAGAATCATAAAGTCTTCTAACCATACCACCAGAGCCATAGAGTTTCTGTCACCATTCCATGCAATATATTGACTCCGTTCTGGACCACCGCTGAGGAATGCAGTTCTAGAGCAGGAGGAAATACTCAGTGTTTGGAGATGTCCTGAGCATCTATTTCCAGGATATAATTCCTCAGAGGAATTTACATGTCAAAGTTATATTGTGTGATTTTTTTTTAAATGTATGCATTTAAAAATGTGTTTATGGGCCCGGAGAGATAGCACAGTGGTGTTTGCCTTGCAAGCAGCCAATCCAGGACCTAAGGTGGTTGGTTCGAATCCTGGTGTCCCATATGGTCCCCCGTGCCTGCCAGGAGCTATTTCTGAGCAGATAGCCAGGAGTAACCCCTGAGCACCACCAGGTGTGGCTCAAAAACCAAAAAAAAAAAAAAAAAAAAAAAGTGTGTTTATTAATTTTTTTGGAGTAAAGTCAGTTTCTTATGAATTCTGAGAAAGGGGAGAAAGGAAGAGTGGGGTTTCTAAAATGTTTATATTTAGAACTCCATTAAAATATTTTTATGGTAATATAATAAGCTTATCTTAAATATAATTTGCCTCAATATAAAAGAGGAGGCCAAGTTCAAGGCAAGCTTAAAAGCAAGTGTTTCAGGATTGGAGCAGAGTAACCCCTGAGCATCACTGGGTGTGGCAAAAAAAAAAAAAACATAGAAAATTAAAAAAAAAGAAAAGCAAGTGCTTCTCATGGTTCTATTGATTAACCTTATGAGGATACTATAAATCAACCATTAGATACTTAATAAAACATTTTGATATTTAAATATATCAACCTAAAAATCTCAACCAAGATGACTGGTATGTTTTTGTTTAACATTTTAGAGTTTCATATCTAAACTTGTTAGCTATGACAGAGAAGATACCATGAACAGTTAGTGATAATTGCTCTAGACTAAGTCTATTTCTCCAATGACTCTTGGTATTAACAGAGTCCCTGTAGACTGTGCCTCTTGAACGTTCTTCTAGTCCCACATATTTATTCTTTTCTCTCAAGTATTCTACAAATTGGTAATTCTGAAGTCAAATAGACCTTCATAGGTAAGGCTTCCTTGATTCCTAAAAATAAGTTCGTTTATTTCTAAAATGTAACTCCATAGAATCCCAGCCCTTCACTCACAGCTCTTTAGTTTGTGTTTTGTTTTTTGTTTTTTTTTTGGTTTTTGGGCCACACCCGGTGACGCTCAGGGGTTACTCCTGGCTATGCGCTCAGAAGTTGCTCCTGGCTTGGGGGACTATATGGGACACCGGGGGATCGAACCGCGGTCCGTCCAAGGCTAGCGCAGGCAAGGCAGGCACCTTACCTCTTGCGCCACCGCCCGGCCCCCTAGTTTGTGTTATTATTAGATTACATATTTTTGCTCTGCTACATATAAGGGAGAGATTATGTGTGATTTTGCTCATCAGCGTTTTCTCTGCTTCAAAGAATGTCAGCTCCATCAATATCTGGACTGCAGAGATACAGAGACCCCTTAGAGTTCTTTTGGTTCTTACCAGGCTTGGAACTGAGGTTTTGGTGAATTTCAGTTTGAAGTTATCACCGGATTCACAAGTGAGAATATTTTGAATATAAATGCCCAGAGGCATGGGACAGGAGGTAATGTCCTTTGTGTGTGTGTGACCAACTTGGTTTGATCCTCAGCACCCCATTTGGTCTCTCAAGCACTACCAGGAGTGACCCCCCAAGCACACAAAACAAATAGAAAGTGCTGAGCAGGGGCCGGAGAGATAGCATGGAGGTAAGGCGTTTGCCCTTCATGCAGGAGGTCATCGGTTCAAATCCCGGCGCCCCATATGGTTCCCTGTGCCTGCCAGGAGCAATTTCTGAGCCTGGAGCCAGAAATAACCCCTGAGCACTGCCGGGTGTGACCCAAAAACCACAAAAAAAAGAAAAAAGAAAAAAAAGTGCTGAGCCTTGCTAGGTGTGACTCCCAAACAAAAAGCTAATTTAAATATTTCAAATATAAAAGAAATGTTGAGAAAATATGATCAGCATGTTTGCACTAGGCCAGGGCCATAGACTCAGTCTTCTCAAAAGAAATGTAAGGGGCCGGAGAGATAGCATGGAAGTAAGGCGTTTGCCTTTCATGCAGAAGGTCATCAGTTTGAATCCCAGTGTCCCATATGGTCCCCTGTGCCTGCCAGGGTGATTTCTGAGCCTGGAGCCAGGAGCAACCCCTGAGCACTGCCGGGTGTGACCCAAAAATCACACACACAAAATAAATAAATAAATAAATAAATAAATAAATAAATAAATAAATAAATAAATAAATAAATAAAAAGAAATGTAAGCCAAGCCATGAAAAAATCATGGGTACACTGGCCACACAGCAGAAAGCTGGTAATCTCAAGAGCCACACCTGCTGCATCCATCACCCAGATCACCACTTGCCTATGGCCTTGCCTCGGCACTCCTCTACAATTCTCTTCAGAGACACCAATATGAGCAAACATCATGTATGCTGATATCACTAAAAGCTTTTTTTTTTTTTTTTGGAGCTGCTGTGGGCACCCTTCCCCAGTATCCTTCTGGCTGACCTGGTAGCTCATGCCCTACAAAAGCTGCAATATCAATAATAGTGTTTTGAATTTCTGGACAACTTTGTTTGATTCTGTCATTCCTATTTATTCATTATACCACTGTGTGACTGAGGTCCCTTAATGTTTAGAAACAAATGAAATAACAGAATGAACAGCAAACAACAAGAGCTTACTAAACTTGCTATTGTCTTAGTCACTTCATTTGAGATACAAGAATTTTCACAAATTTTTTTTCCACTGTACTTTTTTTTTTTTGGCTTCAAAAAACATCAAATGTTCATGAATTTGCATGTTATCCTTGCACAGGGGCCATGGTAATCTCTGTATTTTAGTATATGTGCTGCCAAAACGAGCACTCCACTGTACTTTTTCTTTTAAAATTTTTCTGCTGTAGACATGCTGCATCTCAGCAATTCTCATGAATCATAGCACTTCATGACAAAGCGGGAGATTAAATGGCCGAATATGAAATATGAAGTAAATGAAACCACACAGAAAATGTGGGGTCAACACGTTTCTGGTAGGAGTGCAACAAGTTTAATTTTTGAGCAGGGGGATTTATAGGGGTAAAATTAGCCCAAGTGAAGAATATTTGTAATCACAAAGCCTAGTACAACAATAACAATACCTAAGCTATGGGTGTGACTGTAAAAATTCTAAGTTACAAGGGAGAAGGTCACAAAAGGTAACTCCTTGCAAGTTTACTTTAAATGCAAAATCAGGATTAGGAGGAAGTAGGAAATATCTAGAAACTTGATCTTTCTAGGCTGGACTCTATAGTTTTAGAGGTTAAGTGAACCAAATCCACAAGAATGAGTTTCCCTATTTTTTTTTTTTTCATGTCAGAAGGGTGATGTGCCGACGTCGTAACAAGGTTGGAAGGGAGGCACATATCACACAGGCGTGTGAAAACCCGATCATCATGCTTATGAACCAGAAAAGGATCCGAGTTTCCCTACTTCTAAAGGAGGGTCAATAGTCAAGATCTGCATTCTGGTTACACCCTTGATTACCAGAAACTGCAGTTGCAAAGAGAAAAATTGTCTTTGCTATTAGGGCTGACTATATCCAGAAAAAGGGTTCTCAAATAAACTTTGGTTCTGAAATTTCTGAGCCAAATTATTTGATAGAGGCCATTATTTTGCCTGATATATACAAAGGAGCGATAGTCAAATACTGGCTGAAAATGTACTGCCAGGCATCTCTTTGGAAATTTCTCAACCATCTACGCAGGTGAAAAAGGCATCTACAGCGGGCCTTTTGAGGAACCTATGGGGCTAAATTAGTTCTACCCACCAGGAAAATCTGATGATACATCTGGTGGGCTGAGCCCCCCTAAAAGCTTAGGTATGGGGCCTGGAGAGATAGCACAGCATTTGCCTTGCAAGCAGCAGATCCAGGTGGTTGGTTCGAATTCCGGTGTCCCATATGGTCCCCTATGCCTGCCAGGAGCTATTTCTGAGCAGACATCCAGGAGTAACCCCTGAGCAACGCAGGGTGTGGCCCAAAAACCAAAAAAAAAAAAAAAAAGCTTAGGTATGCCCTGGCATTTTTCTTTTTTTCTCTTTTAATTCTCCTTTTAATAACTTAGCTCTCACTTATATGGAAAAATTGTATTTCCTAATGACCTTATTGGATAAAAATACTTTTCACAAATTTTCTTATCACTGTACTTTTTTTATATTTATCACTTACTTTTTTTAATATATTTTTTATTTAAGTAACATGATTATAGTTGGGTTACAGTCACAAACAGAACACCCCTTTTCACCAGTGTAACATTCTCCCCTCCCAAGGGCCCCCTCCCTCCTTCCCATCCCCTGCGTGTATTTGAGACAAGCCTTCTACTACAGTTATTTGTTTTTAAGTTCAGTAAATTGTTGTTTTTTTTCTTTTTTTTTTTTTTTTTTGGTTTTTGGGCCACACCCGGTAACGCTCAGGGGTTACTCCTGGCTATGTGCTCAGAAGTTGCTCCTGGCTTGGGGGACCATATGGGACACCGGGGGATCGAACCGCGGTCCGTCCAAGGCTAGCGCAGGCAAGGCAGGCACCTTACCTTCAGCGCCACGGCCCGGGCCCCTGTTTTTTTTTCTTAAAGGATAAGGGTTTAAAAAAAAAGTAAAGGTGTGACAGTGGCAATCGCCGTTGTTTGCACTGGCCCAGAAAAATATGGGGAAAACAGGAAAAAAATCCTCGGCCTGATTACAAGGTCTCACCCCAGAAGTTTATTGGCATAAGACTGACTCTGGGGGGCCGGGTAGGTGGCGCTGGAGGTAAGGTGTCTGCCTTGCAAGCGCTAGCCAAGGAAGGACCGCGGTTCGATCCCCCGGCGTCCCATATGGTCCCCCCAAGCCAGGGGCGATTTCTGAGCACATAGCCAGGAGTAACCCCTGAGCGTCAAACGGGTGTGGCCCAAAAAAAAAAAAAAAAAAAAAAAAAAAAAAAAAAAAAAGACTGACTCTGGGCTTCAGGCATATCAGTCTGTCCAACCCGAGTCATTCTCTGTGGTCCTAGTGAAACTTTTTCACACTTTAGCTGTTGTTGGTATCAGGTTCCTATATTTAAAGATTCTGGATTCTGTGCATTTCTTTCATCGAAGTCAGGCTGATGTGGAACATCCTCTAGTTTCAGCACACCTTTAGATGTGGAGCAATCTGCCCTGCAAGCAGGCTGTTGCTGAGTCATCTGGATGTTAAGAGCACTCTTTGGAGTAAGTCAATACCAGAGCAGTGGGCCCGGAGAGCAGCCGATCCAGGACCAAAGGTGGTTGGTTCGAATCCCGGTGTCCCATATGGTCCCCTGTGCCTGCCAGGAGCTATTTCTGAGCAGACAGCCAGGAGTAACCCCTGAGCACCGCCGGGTGTGGCCCAAAAACCAAAAAACAAAAAAAAACAAAAAAACACAGAGCAGTAGTAGGTCTTCCCTGTTAGAGGTTTGGATTCTGGTAATGTTTTTTTTTTCTTTTTATTTTTATTTAAACAACTTTATTACATACATGATTGTGTTTGGGTTTCAGTCATGTAAAGAACACCACCCATCACCAGTGCAACAACACCATCACCAATGTCCCAAATCTCCCTCCTCCCACCCAACCCCCGCCTGTACCCTAGACAGGCTTTCTATTTCCCTTGTACATTCTCATTATTAGGAATGTTATAGACAATTGTGGTTGTTTCCATAGATGGTGTCCATTGTTCAGGGGTATATGGGCAATCCTCATTCTTCTGGGGCCTAAGCCAAATCATTATGCCAATGTTCGGAGTATAAGGCCTAACTGCATTACCAAATTTGTGTTCCCATCTCTATTAGATAAGAACTTGTTTGCATGTGTATTATTTTCCCATTTTAATGTGCCTATGCAAAAGAGAAACAATGCCACAAGATATTGTTGGTGCATCTGGGGGCCGATGAATGAAGTCCAACATTCCCTGTAACTTGGTTCAAACATGAATTCTATACAGAGATACTCTTCTTGCAATATTTCTTATAAAACAGATCTCAAAGGGGGAAGAGCAAACAAACAATCAAATAAAAAACCAGTGGGCAAAATTGTCACTATATAAGAGGATATTCGAAAAGAGTTTTAGATGTTAAGGGAATACATCTGAGATATACAAAGGAGATTCATGTGTCCCTTTTATGTTTTAGAAATAGTCAAGAGGGAGGGTGATGTTTCCGAGACACCACTTTGGTCTGTGATTTGGCCAAGTGAAGTGCGCATGGAGCCATGTCATCCCCATGTTGCCTGCTGAAGCTTTGGACTCCCCCAGAGGCGTTTGCTTCCTAATTGCTGGAAGCTGGAAGTTCACCAGTCCCCTCCCAGCCCCCTGCAGGAACGGGAAAGCCTGGGGTCTCCTTTAAACTACTCCTCGCCAGAACCCACTTGCTGGGACCCTGAGCAGGAGGCCAGAGTTAACCCTGGGGACTGGGAGGAAGGAGAGAGAAGGCTGTGGGGGAGCAGCCAAAACTGCATCTTCCCCTAAGCTTGGCCAAAAAGCCTACCGCATGGAGCCATTTCATTTCGTACCCTTGTTGCCTGCTGAAGCGTTAGCTTCCTAATTGCTGGAAGCCAGAAGTTCACCAGTCTCCTCCCTGTCCCCTGCAGGAACAGGAAAGCCTGGGTCTCCTTTAAATTGCTCCTTGCCAGAACCCACTTGCTGAGACCCTGAGCAGGCGGCCAGGGGCAATGCTGGGGATTGAAGGAAGGAGAGGGAAGGCTGGGGGGGGGGGAGAGGCAGCTGAGGCTGCTTCTTCCCCTAAACTTGACCAAAAAGCCAACTGTATGGAGCCATGTCATCCCTGTGTTGCCTGCTGAAGCTTCAGATTCCCCCAAAACATTACTGTGAAAGATATGCAATACTAGGGGCTGGAGAGATAGCATGGAGGTAAGGCGCTTGCCTTTCATGCAGAAGGACGGTGGTTCGAACCCAGGTGTCCCATATGGTCCCCGAGCCTGCCAGGAGCAATTTCTGAGCGTGGAGTCAGGAGTAACCTCTGAGCACTGCGGGTGTGACCCAAAAACCAAGACAAAAAAAAAAGAAAGAAAGAAAGAAAGAAAGAAAGAAAGAAAGAAAGAAAGAAAGAAAGAAAGAAAGAAAGAAAGAAAGAAAGAAAGAAAGAAAAAGAAAGAAAGAAGAAAGAAAGAAAGAGAAGAAAGAAAGAAAGAAGAAAGAAAAGAAAGAAAGAAAGAAAGAAAGAAAAGAAAAAGAAAGAAAGAAGAAGAAGAAAGAAAGAAAGAAAGAAAGAAAGAAAGAAAGAAAGAAAGAAAGAAAGAAAGAAAGAAAGAAAGAAAGACAGAAAGAAAGAAAGAAAGAAAGAAAGAAAGAAAGAAAGAAAGAAAGAAAGAAAGAAAGATATGCAATAAACCTTGGCCAAAACAAAAATCATTAGTACAAAAAAATGGTTAAATGTGGGGTAATAGGAGGGAGTGAGGAAGTAAAGGAATAAAATGAGCTTCAGGACAGTATTCTGAATATGAAAAACAGATTAAACACAATGATATCAAATATTTGTGCCCCCTCCCCACACGGTTTCACATTGGACAGGGTTAGTAAGGAAAGTTCCCATGCTGGCAAAAACTCCCAGCTCCCAGGAAGGAAAGATATCCTTCAAGAGCTGGGAGCCCCGAAGTTCAAAGCCCCCACCCAAACCCTCCCTCCGGAGCCGAGTGGGAAATGGGCAAAGCCTAGGGTAACCTTTAAGCTCCTTGTCGGGACTCACCTCGCTGGCTTATCACTGTACTTTTTTCTTTTTCTTTTTTTCTTTTTGGTTTTTGGGCCACACCCGGTGGTGCTCAGGGGTTACTCCTGGCTGTCTGCTCAGAAATAGCTCCTGGCAGGCACAGGGGATCATATGGGACACCAGGATTCGAACCAACCACCTTTGGTCCTGGATCGGCTGCTTGCAAGGCAAACGCCGCTGTGCTCTCTCTCCGGGCCCCACTGTACTTTAAAAAAAAAAAATTTCTTCCTGGGGCCGAATAGATAGCATGAAGGTAAGGCTTTTGCCTTGCATGCAAAAGGACAGTGATTCAAATCCCAACATCCCATATGGTCCCCTGAGTCTGCTAGGAGCGATTCCTGAGCATAGAGCCAGGAGTAATCCGTGAGTGCCGCCAGGTGTGACCCTCCCCCCATTTTTTTCTTCCTTTTTAATTTTTTATCTTTTTTTTTATTCTTTTTTCAATAACTTTCTTCTCATTTGTCTGAAAACAAATGTATTATGGTCAACTATGTGAACTATGTGATGCATTTTCTTTAAATAAAGTAAAAAATAAAATAAAAAAAAACAAAGAAATGTTGATATTGTTCATACCTCTCCATATGCCAGCTAGCTACACATTAGCTTGGCACCTTAGCCAAAATTCATAAGCTGGAGGCAATGCTCTCAGATGTGTAGGAGATAGCCTTCAACTTTAGAAAAGAAAATCGTTCACCCAGGCATGGCTAAGGGTGTCTCTAGGACTATAGCACCACAAGGCCCAAACAGCACTGCATCCTCAGGCCCAGAGATCAAGAAGTGCCAAGAGAGACTATTGATTCTCTTAAGTGCTACTTGGTAGGCTCCTGAAGCCCAAAAAGAAAAACGTCCAGTAAAAATTTATGCCAGAAAATGTAGAGCATGATCTTTAGGGGGGAAAATAGTCATTACTCAATGCCTGAGGGGGCCGGGGGGATAGCATGGAGGTAAGGCGTTTGCCTTTCATGCAGAAGGACGGTGGTTCGAATTCTGGCATCCCATATGGTCCCCCGTGCCTGCCAGGAGCGATTTCTGAGTATAGAGCCAGGAGGAATCCCTGAGCGCTGCCGGGTGTGACCCCCCCAAAAAAAATTAAATAAAAATGAAAATAAAATAAAAAACTATTGTGCTCACTTCGGCAGCACATATACTAAAATTGGAAAGCTACTAAATACCTGAGACTCCACATTAGTGCTGTGACATAATTTTAGCATGATTTTAACATTTCAATTTCCTTAAGAGTACAAAAACTGGGGCTGAAGCAATGACACAGTGGTAGAGCCTTTGCCTTGAACACAGACGACTTAGGGCAAACTGCAGTTTGATCCCCCGGGGTCCCATATGGTCCCCCAAGCCAGGAGCGATTTCTGAGCCCATAGCCAGGAATAACCCCTGAGGGTCACCTGATGTGCCCCTCCCCCCAAAAAAGTAAAAACAAATAAATAAAATAATCATCTATTTTCTTTTTTTGTTTTGTTTTGTTTTGGGGTCACACCTGGCAGCGCTCAGAGGTTACTCCTGGCTCTATGCTCAGAAATCGCTCCTGGCAGGCACAGGGGACCATATGGGATGCTGGAATTCCAACTACTGACCTTCTGCATGCAAGGCAAACACCCTACTTCCATGCTATCTCTCCTGCTCTAATCATCTATTTTCTAAAGATGTGTGAGGTTTACATGTAATGAGAATGACTTTTCATCATCCTAGACATATGGAAACAGTTTAATTAATGTTAATCTTTATTACAATGAGAAGGTAAGGTACCCACAAACAGTGACCTTATCTATTTATCCCTACTGTATTTTTTACTTGAACCTTGTCTGACACATAGCAAGCACTTAATTATATTTATTGAACAAATATTTTGAAATCGAGGAGGGAGGACAGAAAGAATGTTAAAGATTTTTTAAAATGGCATGATTCTTTTTTTTTGTTTGTTTTTTGGGTTACACCCGGGAGTGCTCAGGGGTTATTCCTGGCTCCAGGCTCAGAAATTGCTCCTGGCAGGCACGGGGGACCATATGGGGCGCCGGGATTTGAACCGATGACCTCCTGCATGAAAGGCAAACGCCTTACCTCCATGCTATCTCTCCGGCCCCAAACTGGCATGATTCTTAAAACTACCTTTATTCTTAGCACCAAATTCTTTTATGAGGTAGGATATTTAGGATTATTTTATTTTATTTTATTTTTTTAATCAGGTTACTCAAAAGGGAATAGGATGCAGCATTTGTATAAATGTTTAAGATCAAGTTTGAAGCTTCCAAGAAGTTTCATACCTGGGAAATCTGCTTGACTCAAACTTGACAAAATATCCAACCTTCTTTTTTTGGGGGGTGGGTGGGTCACACCTGTCAGCGCTCAGGGGTTACTCCTGGCTCTATGCTCAGAAATTGCTCCTGGCAGGCTCGGGGGACCATATGGGATGCTGGGATTCCAACCACTGTCCTTCTGCATGCAAGGCAAATGCCCCACCTCCATGCTATTCTCCAGCCCCCACCCCCAACCAACCTTCTTCTTGAGGAGAGAAAGTGAGGTAGGTTGCCCTGGTGTTCTTCATGCCCCATACTTCAGAGAAAAGAAGGCCACTTCAGCAGCTTGAACAGTCATCTCAAATGCAAGTGAAAATGTGGCATTCCACCAAATGAAGTTTCTAGCCACAGACCTCTATAAAATGATAGAAAACAGAATATAAATACATGTAGGTAGTATACCAATATAAATAATATTTATAATAGGTATAATGCTGCTTAAAGCAGAAATATATAAAATGATCATAAGAAAAATTTTAGTAGGAATGAAATGATGGAAAGAATGAAATCAGGATAAGCAATTTTCCAGAGTAGTCAGAGATATGCCTCAGTAGAAGAGCATATACCTTACAGGTCTAAAGTCCTGGGTTTGATCCCTGGCACTGCAAAATTAGAAAAAAAAAAAAAAGTTTCACAAAGCATAGTGTGGAAATTTGAAGTGCTGGAATCTGAACACTTTTTTCATAAAGCAGCCACATTTTATAGTGGAGCCTACCCACTGAGGCTCATAGGTCACCTTGTTTCTCTATTCACTGAATGAGCACTTCCTTTTCTCTTTTTATTTATTGCTCTGTTTCTTTCTTGGGGGTGGGGGTCACACCCATCAGCGCTCAGGGGTACTCTTGGCTCTATGCTCAGAAATCGCTCCTGGCAGGCTCGGGGGACCATATGGGATGCCGGGGTTCAAACCACAATCCTTCTGCAAGCAAGGCAAACACCCTACCTCCATGCTACCTCTCTGGCCCTGATCTGTTTCTTATGTTTTTCTTTCTGTAGTGGTTGGGGAGCTAACCCAGATCTCATGAATGCAAGGCCTTTGCTTTACTGTTGGTGTTTTGTCGTTGTTGTTGTTTTTTAATTAAGACAAATTTATTCTGAAAGAAAAGGGAGGAGATACATTCTCAAGAGAAAACATAAGTTTCTCCAGAATAGAAACTATTTTACTGCTGAGCCACATCTCCAGCCACATCATTATTATTATTATTTATTATATTTTTATTTAAAGAACAATAGTTAAAGAAGTTACTTGTTAACTCTGAAGGTTTAATAGAATTCATGAGTGAACCAGTGAACCATCTGGACCACGACTGTTCGAGTAACCAATTTTTACTTTATTCAGGATAATTCTTTGCGTATGCTTGTCCTACCTGAGTAGAATGTGCCTCTGGTTTGGCCCCCTACTACCTGTTCTCCACCCATGGGGCTGATTCTACTTTCCCAATAAAGACTAATGAAGACCTCGGATCAGAGAGACATCTTTCAGTTTTAGTCCCACAGCTAGCCTGTCTGCAGCCGGTATCTGCCTGCTTACAAAGAACTGGCGGTGGAAGTTTAATTGTTTCATCTCCCTAACTTTGTGTGGATTGTTTCCTATCTTAGCATTGCTTCCAAACCCACATTTCCCAGTCCTTCATGATTGGGCCATGAGGCTACCACTATACCTGCTGGCATGAACAGGGACCTTTTCAACTACAGGTAAGATGTTTCCTGGCATGATTTTATGGTTACTCAACTGGATAATTCCACCTGGGCTATAGAATGCAGTTCCTGTTTGGCTCAAGGCTATGATAATGGCTTGGATTTGGGTCAAGGAACCCTGAACCTTCTTTGCATTTATTGCTACCTTCTTTCTTCCAGCAATCAATATTAAATTACCAAAGTAGTAATTTACATATTAGTCATTTTTGTATTGTCCTAGTATGCATTATAACTTTTATATACTGTTCACTACAGAATGCACATGCCAAGTGTTCTGAAATACGTCCAACTTCAGAAAATAAAAGCGACTTCCCAGTAGACACGCACTCAAGCCAAAAGCCCCAAGGCTGGAAACTCACCACCCTCCACTGGCATCAGGCCAGAGGAATTACCATGATGCTGAGATTAATATACCAGTTGAAACAAATGCCGAAAATGAACTAACCACACAGGACTTTTGTTCTTGGGGATATTCTAAATTCATGTTTTTATTTTCTTACTTGTGATTGGCTTATTTAGTCTTTCTACTCATCATTATTCAGCTTTGGAGATTACTTGACTCTAAGAATCAATCTATTTCTTTTAGGTTCTCCAGTTTAAGAACATAAAGTTGTTCATAGCAACTTCTCATTGTATTTTGAATTAGTTATGGGTTCATTGTAATTTCTTTTCTTTCACCTCTTATCTTGTTTATTTGAACATTTTATCTTTTTCTGAGTCTAACTAAAGGTTTATCTATTTGGGGGGGGGGGTCACACCTGGCAGCAATCAGGGGTTACTCCTGGCTCTGCACTCAGAAATTACTCCTGGGAGGGGAAAAAAGAAATCACTCCTGGCAGCCTCAAGGGACTATATGGGATACCGGGATTCGAACCATCTGTCCTGGATCGGCTGCATGCAAAGCAAACGCCCTACCACTGTGTTATCTTTTTATTCTTTTGAAGAAACAGCTCTCAGTTTCATTGATGCTTTTAATTTCTTTCTTGATTTCTATATTGTTTATTTCTGCTCTCGTTTTAACTATTTCCCTCTTTCTGCTACCTTTTGTTTTGTTTGCTGTTTCTTCTCCAGATTTTTGAGATGCATATTTGGGTTATTGATTTCGGCTTTTTCTTCCTTCTTACTATAGGCTATGAATTTCCCCCAGAGTCCAGCTTTTGCTGTATCCCATAAATTCTGATAGCTGTATCTTCATTGTCATTAGTTTCAAGGAAACTTCTTATTTCTTCCAAGATTTCTTCTTTGATACAGTTGCTGTTTAGCAGTGTTTTGATCAGCTTCCACATGTTGAAAATTTTCTCCATCTTCTTTCTGTGGTTAATTTCTGCTTTCACAGTATTATGGACTTAGATAGGGTATTGTGTACAATTTTGATGTTTATATATGTTTAAATTATGCCCTAATATGTTATCTATATTAGAAATCTTTTATGGACACTAGAGGAGAATGTGTATTCTTGTTTTCGGTGATGAATAGCCCAATGTATGTCCAACAACTCCATGTCTTTTAGCTCTGCATTTAGGGCTCTTGTCTCTTTACTTATATTCTGTACAGTTGATCTGTCTAGTGGTGGAGTGTTAAATTCTACTCCTATGATTGTGTTTCTGTCAATATATTTATTTAAGTTTTTTAGTAGAAGCTTTATGAACTTCACTGTATCTTCCATTTGGTGCATAAATGTTGATGACTGTATTTTTGGATCTATTATTCCCTTTAACTAATAAGTAATGCTCATTATTGTCTAATTATCTTCTTTATACTAAATGCTATTTGGTCTAATATAAATATGGCTATCTCAGCTCTTGCTTGTATTGACTTGTTTGATTGTTTTCCATCCTTTCACATTGAATCTGTCAATTTAGGTGTGTTTCTTTTTTTTTTTTTTTGATTTTGGGCCACACCGTTTGATGCTCAGGGGTTACTCCTGGCTAAGTGCTCAGAAATTGCCCCGAGCTTGGGGGGACCATATGGGACGCCGGGGGATTGAACCGCGATCCTTCCTTGGCTAGCATTTGCAAGGCAGACATCTTGCCTCTAGTGCCACCTCACCGGCCCCTTAGGTGTGTTTCTTATAGGAGCAAATGGATAAAATTTTCCTTACTGATCCATCCACCTACTCTTTTTTTGTTTGTTTGTTTGTTTTTGATTTTTTTTCAGCCACACCCGGTAATGCTCAGGGGTTACTCCTGGTTATGTGCTTAGAAATTGCTCCTGGCTTGGGGGACCATATGGGACATTGGAGGATCAAACTGTGGTCCATCCTAGGCTAACACGCGCAAGACAGACACTTTCCCGCTTGCACCACAGCTCTGGCCCTTCTGTGTCTTTTATAGAGGAAAATGAGAGAAATGTATGAAATACAGATCTTTGTTGCCATTTTTGCATATGTATACGTGGAATCTAGTTGTTTTTGCAAGAATTTGATTTTAAAAGTGGTTGTTCATTAATTCTTGTATTATTGGTTTAGCTGTCACAAATGCCACAGTTCTTGTTTCTCTGGAAAGGTCCTTAGCCCTCCTTCAAGTCTCAATGATAGTTTCAAAGGGTAGTGGATGCTAAACTGAAAATTTTTTCATTCAATAATTTAAATATATCATTCTACTCTCTTCTGACTTGTAAGATACCATACAGAATGTCTGTTGCGATTCTTTTGCTGTTTCCCTTAGATTCAAGGATTTTTCTTGCTTGGTGTGTGAAGTACACAGTACTTGTCTTTTTTTATTGTTGTTTTTTGTTTTTAGGTTTTTTAGTTTTGGGCCACACCTGGTGACTCTCAGGGGTTACTCCTTGCTATGCACTCAGAAATTGCTCCTGGCTTGGAGGACCATATAGGATGCCAGAGGATCAAACCATGGTGGTCTTTCCTGGGTCAGCCGTGTTCAAGGTAAATGTCCTACCGCTGCGCCATCGCTCCGGCCCCTGTACTTGTCTTTTGATTTTTATTATTTTGATTATTATGTGTCTTGGTGTTGTTTTGTTTGAGTTTAGTTTAGTTTAGTTTTGTTTTTTTGTACTCCCAGGGCCTCTTGAGTCTATGCAGGTGCTTTTCTCCAGAGATCAGGAAAATTTTTTGTAATTATTTCTTCTACCAGCCATTCTTTCTCTTTTTATTTTCCTTCTCTTTCTGGTATTCCCATGATTCAAAGATTATTCCTCTTGATATTACCTATCATATATTTGATGTTCTCTTCCATTAATTCTTTTCTCTTTCTTTCTTTCTTTCTTTCTTTCTTTCTTTCTTTCTTTCTTTCTTTCTTTCTTTCTTTCTTTCTTTCTTTCTTTCTTTCTTTCTTTCTCTTTCTTTCTTTCTTTCTTTCTTCCTTCCTTTCTTCTTTCCTTCTTTCCTTCTTTCTTTTTTTCCTTCCTTCCTTCCTTCCTTCCTTCCTTCCTTCCTTCCTTCCTTCCTTCCTTGCTTCCTTCCTTCCTTCATTCATTCTTTTCTTTCTTTCATTATTTATTTATTTCTTTCTTTCTTTCTTTATTTCTTTCTTTCTTTCTTTCTTTCTTTCTTTCTTTCTTTCTTTCTTTCTTTCTTTCTTTCTTTCTTTCTTTCTTTCTTTCTTTCTTTCTTTCTTTCTTTCTTTCTTTCTTTCTTTTTCATTTTCTTTTTGTTGTTGTTTTTGGGTCACACCCGGCAACGTTCAGGGGTTACTCCTGAATCTACACTCAGAAATTGCTCCTGGCAGGGGCTGGGAGATCATATGGGATGCCAGGATTCGAACCACCATCCTTAGGCATGCAAGGCAAACGCCCTACCCACATGCTATCTCTCTGGCTCCTAATTCTTTTCTTTCAGCACTTCATTTTGTTTTCAGTATCACTGCTGCAGTTCTCTGCATACTGAATTCTGTTGTGGCTTGCTATTGTATTTATATAATTTTTTTTTGCTTTTTGGGCCACACCCGGTTATGCTCAGGAGTTACTCCTGGCTATGCACACAGGAATCGCTCCTGGCTTGGGGGACCATATGGGACACTAGGGGATCTAACTTGGTCCGTCCTAGGTTAGCACGAGCCAGGCAAAAGCACCACCACTTGTGCCACCACTCCGGCTCCTTGCTAATATATATATAGGTTTTTGGGCCACACCCAGCGGTGCTCAGGAGCTACTCCTGTCTATCTGCTCAGAAATAGAATAGCTCCTGGCAGGCACTGGGGACCATATGGGATGCTGGGATTCGAACCAACCACCTTAGATCCTAGATCGGCTGCTTACAAGGCAAACACCGCTGTGCTATCTCTCCGACCCCGCTATTATATTTTTAACTCCTTCAATTCCATTTGTATGGACTCTTTGATAGCTTGAATCATTTCATTTTTCAGTTGGCTGAACTGTTCTTCACATAGTTGCATTATTTCCATGGCTATTACATGGAGCACAGATTTAAGTTCTTCAGCAATGAGGCATGATGTTTTATTTGAGCTTGATGATTTGCCAGGACAATAAAGCATGTTCATTCATTTCTTTGTTGTTTTTAAAGGTTTTTTGATGCTGAACTTTGAGCTTCAGATTACAAATTATCTGAGATCTGAACAGTTTCTTTATATTTTAGCAAAATGTTACTTCTACAAACTGTTAATCTAACAATGTCAGCGACCTAACATGCTATTCCAGTGTGTATACAGTTGCATAACTAATTATCCCATTTGTATAGAGTAATTATGGCAGTGTTTGAACCAAAATATAAAAACCAGAAACACTAAGAGTTAATGTAGTTGCAGGGGTGAAATTGCATGAGGACCTTCAGCCAAGTTTTGGGTTCCAGAGGCGGTAGCAGCAGGAGGTGAGGATGGGTCTTCCAGTCAGTGTATGCATGCAAAGAAGTGGCACAAGTTCAGTGGCAGCAGGATGGGCATGAACAATTTTTTTGTTTTTTGCTTTTTGGCTCCCACCCAGTGGCACTCAGGGGTTAGTACTGGCTATGCACTCAGAAATCACACCTGGCTTGGGGGACGGGGGATTGAACGCGGTCCATTCTAGGTTAGTTCATGCAAGGCAAACACCCCACCACTTGCGCCACCGCTCTGACCCCATGAACAATGTTTTAAGGTAACTAACTGGCTGTCATTTATATTAAGTCTCTGATCTGGTCTTTATTGCAGGTGGTTGAAAGTACTTACAGTTCTCACCCCAAAGCTCCTTTCTCATGACTGAGACAAGGTCACTGAGAAGTACATATTGTCTGATCACCCACAAAACATACAAGGAATGTAAGGAAGACCTAAGTGAGGTTGCTCTCACAGAGCTCTTCACAGTATTCTGCTGCTCTGAACCTCACAAGGAGGCAATTAGCCCACCACCAGTATACATTTTGTCCTCTGCAGAGAAAGCTCCGTATGCAACACAGGCTGGTTGTTAGAGGGTCTTTGGTGGTGTCATTATTGCCTTTAATAGCAATTATTATTAACTTTAACATTTCTTTTTTAATTTATTTTTTACTTATTTATTTTTATTCCTTCCCCCTGCCTTTAACACTTCTAAGGTGTCAGGTGTAGACCAGTTGCCCTGAGAGATCACAGTAAACGGCATATGCTGAGACCTAAAAGTTCACAGGAACTAAGCATTTGCCTTTCCCTTGTTCTTGTGGAAGTCTTTGGACACTCCCATTTTATGGAAGTTGTGTGGTAGGCCCAAACCATGAAGAATGTGCATGTATGACTCACTAATCCCAAAGAAGGCAGCATGAGACATAGATTTTACTTACAGAAGCACTGGTGGAAGCAGGCCTATAGAGAATCTGTGCCTCCTCACTGTTAGGGGATATATGTATGTCCAGGGAATAGATATGTATACATGTATATATACATGTTATATATATTAGAGCTCAAGAACAAACAGCTGCATGCTATACAGCCTTGAGGAGGAATAAGCAAGAGGACACCAACAGTTTCATATAATAAAGCCTCGAGGAAGAACAGATGGCATGGCTATGTCCCAGGGAAGAACTTGGCTTCTCACCTAAGAAGTTAGGGAGGGGCCAGTGTTCTTTACTGGTTTCTCCACTTCTACCCCTACTTAATCATCCTTATGGTGCTGAAAATCTTCCAGAAGGTTCCTGGAAGTCTGAGTGATGATTCACATTATATCCTTATTCCATAAATACTGTAGAGCATACAGCAAGAAAACAATGTTAACCATAATCCCCCTAAAGGGGAACTGAGCACTATACTGCAGGAAAGGGGGAATGCTAGCAGTGAAATGGTCATTTTGGAAATTAGTTATAGTTTTTGTAAGTCATTATAGTTATATAATTCCAGAGAGATAGTAAAGTGGGCAGGGCACTTGTCTTGCACGCAGTCAACCTGAGTTTATAACCTGGCATCTCATATGCTGCCCTGAGTTCACAAGGAATGATTGTTGAGTACAGAGACAGGAGAATCTCTGAATATGATGCAAACCTAAAAGAAAAAAAAAGAAGAAAACAAATAAACAAAAAAAATCAGAATCAAAAACAAACAAAAATCCCATTTATTCCTAGAGGGTGTAGCCCAGTTAAAGCCAGGTACTATATATTTGTTTTGATTTTAGTTGCTACATTTGTCATTCATTATCCTTGGGTGGCCTATTTGGAAGTGTATGGCTGGTACCCCAGGCTCTTAGCTGTTTCCAATCTAACCAAGAGTTTGCAGATGCAGGTTGCCAGGGAAGACAGACAGCCAAGAATAAAAGGGACTCCAAGAACACCCAGCAGTGTGCTCTGCCATTCTGGAGTTGGCCAGTATATCTTAACAACTCACCAAGGTCTCATCATAATCTCATAGATTCTTCTCATGAACCCTTTTCTAAAGGGTCCATCCTTATTTGAGAGGGGCTATGGATTTTGCATTTGAATAATATTTCAGTTTCTTCTAAGAGAGCTCAGGATTTGTATCAAAGGAATATGATCTTCATGCCTTTGGACTAGGCAATCTTTTAAGTTGTATTATTTCCTCCAGGGTCTTCTACCTATTTGCTGGCAATAACTGTAACAGCCAACTCACACTTTTTTTTTTTCTTTTGGTTTTTGGGTCATACCAGCAGCGCTCAGGGGTTACTCCTGGTTCTACGCTCAAAAATCGCACCTGGCAGGCTCAGGGGACCATATGGGATGCTGGGATTCCAACCACCGTCCTTCTGTATGCAAGGCAAATACCCTACCTTCATGCTATCTGTCCAGCCCCCTAACTCACACTTTTAGTCTGACTGAATATTCCTTGGTATTCATCTTTACAATCCCATTGTGCCACTGTTCTGCATACAAACAAGCCAAACCAAGTGTAGGATAAAGGTTCACCAAAATCCCTGCAACTATTTCTGAGTGATAGGGAAAGAGAATGTTTAGTTTTCATTATGGTAGTTTTAATTATGTCAAACCCTGAGCATTTGACAGATAAACCAGGCCTTTCACTTTTTTTGTATTGGCTGCCCATCCTTATTCTCGGAGGTAGGTTAACAAAAGTGTCACCTTCAAAGAATCAGAGATTGAGAGGATATCAGGATAGAGTAAAAACACTTCCACATCAAGGGCTTGGACCTTAAACTGAGGCTCTCCCTGACCAGCCACAGCAGATGGTTGGATTACATAGATACTTGGGAAGAACAGTAACCTTCACTTGTGAGGTATACAGCTCTTGACTATCAAAATGGATGTGAATATGGAAGCATACACTGAACAGGCCCAGTACATACTGGTCCATATATTCCTTAGCTAGAAGTAAGTCCATAAGTGATACTATATTATAAATCAGTGCATGCATTTGGGGCAATCATTTTATTCAACTCCACTTTCATTCTTTATGTTCCACTTAGTTTTCATAAAAGTTACAATGGATAATTAAAGGAATTTTAGATGGATGTAATGATCTGTATTTTAGCTTTTTTGATTATAGTGTCATTATTTCCATTTGGCCACCAGATAATTCATGTCTGGTAGCAAAGACATAGTGGGACTTTGGAAGAAGAATGGAATGAATGGCCTCTCAGAACCACTTCAACCAATCACACTCGAAAGTGGAATTCATCAATGCTAGTTTTATATGTTTAGACCTTGCAGACATCCACTTCTCTAAAAAGCATTTTTGAATAGGGGAAAAATGCCTATATTAATGTGGGATAGCACTGTATGCTTAGCACCAACTGTATTTGTTAGACCTCCTCCTTTCCTCCACCTTATTTCTCTAATGCTTCTATTCCATTACTCTTCCTGAAGATGCAAATTTTTTATGAGAGTCTCACTTGTAGGATTGAATGTTCTGCTCTGGTGACTACTGTCAATATACAATTAGCATCTTTCTCCCATAACTCTTGAAAACTGTTATGCAAGATCACTTACTTGTTTTTTTCTAGGTCTTATTAACATGCCTTAGCTGTATGCCTGAGCCAGACATGTGTTTCATTCTAGCTTTAATTCCTCCTATAAACTATTTGAGCTATTCTTGATATTCTAGATTTCTTCTATTACTAATTGGACAACCCAGGTAAAGGCCAGCTTACACCTGCAGCTATGTGGCTTTCCAATATTGCTCTTTCAGTCTTGCATCAGTGAATCCACTGACACAATCACCATTTTAGGGCATCCTTTTCCTCATGCTCCCCGTTATCCAGGAGATTCACTACTCTAGACTGCCTAAATTCTAGAGCCCAAACTGCATCTTTCTGGGCAAAATTTTCCCAACATCCATGACTTTCTTTGTGAATGCTTCAATGGAGAATTTCTTAGGGTTCTTTTCAACTATTCCTATTGTTGCATGTTAAGTACAGATGGCTTGAGATTCTGTGTGTAATGCCCACTCATCCCAAAGAAAGCACTTTGAAGAAGTAATAAGAGACATGGTGTATTGTTACTTATACACAATTCATTATATAGATCAAAGACAAATTGCTAAATGCAATACAATATACATGGTAGAGATTAAAGAAAAACAGCTACAGGATATAATATTGAGAAGAGATAGGTAGGGAGACAATGGCAGGTAATACAGCCTTGAGAAGGACCTGATAGGGTCCCAAGGTCAACTGTGGCTTCCCATCCAAGAGGTTAGTCAGTGTCATTCAATGCATTTGTGAACTGCTGGGTTTGCAAAGTTGGGTCTCAAATTGCTCTTGGCTTTGGGTCCATATAGGACATCGAGGAATCGAACCCCGGTCCGTCCAAGGTTAGCACATGCAAGTCAGATGCCCTACCACTTGCAACACCTTTCTGACCTTGTGATGCCTTAAATTCTTGTATACAAATCTATACTTTGACAGAGCTAGCTTTGTTTTTTTTCTCTATAAGAGTTATTCAAGGGCCCGGAGAGATAGCACAGCGGCGTTTGCCTTGCAAGCAGCCGATCCAGGACCAAAGGTGATTGGTTCAAATCCCGGTGTCCCATATGGTCCCCCGTGCCTGCCAGGAGCTATTTCTGAGCAGACAGCCAGGAGTAACCCCTGAGCACCACCGGATGTGGCCCAAAAACCAAAAAAAAAAAAAAAAAAAAAAAAAAAGAGTTATTCAAGATAGAAATAGGAAGAACCCTGAGTGGACAGGCATGGGGAAAGAGGAGCTTTGAGAGAACAAGTTTTTCAGGGGTGCAGCTGACTAAAGGGTACTGTCACTGCTAGAAACAGAGAACCCTAGAAAGAGGAAGGAATTTTTCATGGCCCCCAGTCCTGAGAGAGAATGAGTGACAGGCTGACCAGATTCTTGCAGAGCCAATAACTAACTACAGCTAACAGAGGGAGGGACGGAGGGAGGTAGGTGAGGGAAGGAAGGAAGGAAGGAAGGAAGGAAGGAAGGAAGGAAGGAAGGAAGGAAGGAAGGAAGGAAGGAAGGAAGGAAGGAAGGAAGGAAGGAAGGAAGGAAGGAAGGAAGGAAGGAAGGAAGGAAGGAAGGAAGGAAGGAAAGATGGAAGGAGGGAGAGAAGCAGGGAAGGAAGAAAAGGAGAGAAGGAGGGAAGAAGTAAAGAAAGGAGAGAACAGAAGAAAGGAAGAAAGTAGCAGGTAGGTTCAGAAGTCATGGACAGGCCACCTGCCTTTAAGGACTAGAAACCAGAAATCCTCGGAGGATCCAGGGAGGGCCAGGGCTTGGATGACATTGGTGGCCAAGGGGCAGAGGGTTGGTTCTAAAAATGGGATGTCAAGTCCTCCGTGGAGATGAACTCGAGGAGAACGCAGGGGATTGGTGGAGAGAAGAGTGCAAGTGTCTGGGTTGCCAAGGCTACGCCCAAGTAGAAGCCTCCCACTCCCCAGTCCTTTGCCCCCTCTTCAGTCGTCTCTGGGACAGATCTGACCCTAATACTTTCCCTGCCCCACCTGTTCCCCACACCTCGGCCCCTTCTTCCACACCCCCTCACCGAAGCATCTCAACTTCAACCTGCTTCTCCTGTTTGCCCCCAGCACTCCCCTCTACTTCTGCCCCTACCGAGGGGCTGATGGTCAGGTGGACTAAAGGCTACTCCTGCTAGGGGATCCTCAATACGAGTACGAAGGTGAGTACACCCGATCCCAACATTTCTCACATCTTGGGGGAATCTCTGTCATGCATTGGGTCCCCTCGCGGCATCTCAGGACAGGTGTGACCAGCCGAGAGGGCTGTGGCTACTGCTGTCCAGGTCGAATTTTGGGGCCTTGGGCAAGATTCAGGGTGAGGAGCCGGGGACCTGGAAATGGCGCTTGATTGCGCTCTGATCCACAGAGCTGGGACTAGACCGGACACATACTGGATTGGGCCTTGAATGAGGGAATCTAATGACATGTGAATCATGTCTCAACAGAGTAGGGGGAAGCATCACATGGGGAAACCATATGATGTGGTGTCAGGGATCTAAGTGGGGCTCCCACATACAATACGGGAATGTGCTCCACTCTTTTAAGACATTTCTAGAGTCCAGACTTAGTTTTGTCGTTGTTGTTTTAAGTGTTTTTTTGTTTGTTTGTTTGTTTTGGGACCACATCTAGCGGTGCTCCAGGGTTACTCCTGGCTCTGTACTCAGAAAATACTCTTGGCAGGATCCAGGGACCTTAGTGGATGCTAGGAATCGAACTCGAGTTGGCCGTATGCAAGGCAAACACACTATTGGCTGTACAATACATCACCCCTCCTTTTTTGGGGGGCCTACAGTTATTATATTCTAACACAGATCTGCTTGAGGGCTACTACTGAGGACCATGTAATTTCCATGATTGAATCCAGAGTTCACACATGAAAATGATATGTTTCAACCCATTAAGTTATCTCTCTGGTCCTAAATTAACTAAGAATTAAGTAGATCTTTTTACTTTTTTTTTCTCCTCCCCCCCCCCATTTTCATTATAATTTTAAATGTGTAATAGTTTTAAATTCCAAATGGTAATTCTGTTGCCTCTGCCATATCTTAGAAATCATAGTTCTATTTTGCCAATCTTTGTCTCTTAACCATTGTATTAGTCCATTGATGTTGAGAGATGATTGTCAAGGAATTAGGTGTCATCTTTTTGTAGGAGTTTGGTGTGTTTGTTGGGTCTGCCTTGCCTTAAAGTGAACCTGTCAAGGTTGGTTTTGAGTCTGTAAATTTTTTTGTGTGTGTGGGGAGTCCCACAACCAGAGGTACTCGGGGTTACTCCTGACTCTGCATTCAGAAATCACTCATGGCAAGCTCGGGAAACCATATGGGATGCCGGGAATTGGACCGGTGTCTGTCCTGTGTTGGCTGCGTACAAGCTAAATGCCCCACCGCCGTGCTATCGCTTTGGCCCCTTGAGTCTGCAAATTTTTCTTTTCTTTTCTTTTCTTTTTAGTTTTTGGGTCACACCCGGCGGTGCTCAGGAGTTCCTCCTGGCTGTCTGCTCAGAAATAGCTCCTGGCAGGCACGGGGGACCATATGGGACACAGGGATTCGAACCAACCACCTTTGGTCCTGGATCGGCTGCTTGCAAGGCAAACGCCGCTGTGCTATCTCTCCGGGCCCTGCAAATTTTTCTAAGCTGTTGTTTATCCATGGAACTGTGTATCCTTTGTTCAAACCTGAATGTAAGTCTTTTTTTTGGTTTTTGGGTCACACCTGGCATTGCTCAGGGGGTTATTCCTGGCTCTATGCTCAGAAATCGCCCCTGGCAGGCACAGGGGACCATATGGGATGCCAGGATTCAAACCACCATCCTGCATGAAGGGAAAATGCTCCACCTCCATGCTGTCTCTCCGGCCACTGAATGTAAGTCTTGCTTGGAAATTTCTAGTGACATTTCTTCAAGCTCAATGTAAGTCTGAATGTGAGTCTGGCTGGGTGAAGTATTCTTGGTGAAGCATTCCTTTTGAGTTTTGTCACTATATCCCACCACTGTTTTGGGGTCTTGAGGCTTGTTTGTGATAAATTCGCTGTAAATCTTTTTTGTTTTTGTTTTTGTTTTTGGGCCACACCCGGCGGTGCTCAGGGGTTACTCCTGGCTGTCTGCTCAGAAATAGCTCCTGGCAGGCACGGGGGACCATATGGGACACTGGGATTTGAACCAACCACCTTTGGTCCTGGATTGGCTGCTTGCAAGGCAAATCTCTCCAGGCCCTCCGCTGTAAATCTTAAGGATGCTTCTTTGTATGTAATTTCCCCCCTTTTGATCTTGCCGCCCTTCAGTATTCTTTTTTTTTTTTTTTTTTTTTTTTGTGGTTTTTGGGTCACACCCGGCAGTGCTCAGGGGTTACTCCTGGCTCCATGCTCAGAAATTGCTCCTGGCAGGCACGGGGGACCATATGGGACGCTGGGATTCGAACCGATGACCTCTTGCATGAAAGGCAAACGCCTTACCTCCATGCTATCTCTCCAGCCCCGCCCTTCAGTATTCTATCCCTATCTGTGTGCTCATCATTGTGACTAAGATGTGCCTTGAGGTTCTTTTCTTTGGAACTCTTTTAGCTGGCAATCTTTGGGCATCCAGGATGTGGTTACATGCATTCTTTAGCTCTGGGAACTTCTCTGCAATGATGTCCTTGTCTGTTTATTTTTCATGTGGATTTTCCTCCTGGGCCTTTGAGACTCTCATGATTCTTATGCTGTGTCTATAGAGTTCATTCCAGAATTCTATTTTCATCTGTTTACATTCTTTAAGGAATTTTTCCATTGTCTGATCATTTATTTTAAGGCTTTTTTTTATAACCTCTTATGTTGTATTGAGTTGTTATGCAGCTCATATTCCAGCTCACTGGTTCTGTCCTCAGTCACTGTCACTGTGCTGGTGAGGCCTTCCAGTGAGTTTTTCATTTCACCTACCAAGTTTTTTCAGCCCTGTTATTTCAGTTTGAAGTTTTTCATTTTCTACTTTTATATCTTCTTGAGTCTTCTTTGTGGTTTGTTCAGTTGTTTCATGCTTTCTTTGAGTTCTTTGAACATCTACCATATTTCTTCTCTAAAGTCCCTGAGAGGTTATATGGATGGTTGGTTCATGTCAGGTCATCAGAGCTACCATCTTCATTCTCTAAGCATGGTGGTCTGCATTATTTCCCCATTGTAACCCTTGCAGTGTGGTGTTTTCTACATGTTGTACTGGGTTTCAATGACTAGAAGAAGTGTGCAGCCAAATGCTCCTCTTGCTCTTTCCCTCTAGACAAGGCCACACTCACCTGTACAAAGAAGTCCTGTGGGAAAAGGGGCAACTGAATTTATTAGGGTGTGGTTTGTGCTAGTTGAGCCTGCTGTGTTACTACTAGTGAGACTCACTGAGCTTGGTGAGTCTTCTATGTAATTTCCCCCTCAGATTTGCCGTTTTTCTATTGGGCTGACACTACTGTGAAATTTTGGGTCACTTGTGGCCACACTACACGGGATCTAGATTTGAAACCTATTTGGTGGCTTGGCAATTTGATAAGGTTATGTTGTGGAGTTGGCTGTTTCTGCCAGAGGGTGTCAGGTGTGACTCTGAGCTATTGTCCCTTAAGCAAAAAGAGAAATCTGGGGCCTGCACAGTGGTGCTAAAGGTAAGGTGCCTGCCTTGCCAGCGCTAGCCTAGGACAGACCATGGTTTGATCTCGGCATCCCATATGGTCCCCCAAGCCAGGAGCGACTTCTGAGCACATAGCCAGGAATAACCCCTGAGCGTCACCGAGTGTGGCCCAAAAACCAAAGAGAGAGAGAGAGAGAGAGAGAGAGAGAGAGAGAGAGAGAGAGAGAGAGAGAGAGAGAGAGAGAGAGAGAGAGAGAGCTGCACGTTCCCATTCTGAGAAGGGCCCAACTATATCAGCTTGAATTAGACTACCAGGGAAAGTTGGTGAACATCAATTTCTTTTGGAGCTTAATAGAGGATTTGGGCCATTTTTCTGCTGGGAAAATGGCAGGTGTGGGCTGCTGGATTTTCTAGTGTAGGGGAAAGGGTTTTGCGGGGAGGACTTGACCTGTCCCTATTCACAGAACAGTCAGAGTTTTTCAGCCTCTAGTCTGGCTCTATCTGAGAAAGTTCAGTTGCTCTTATTGTGAGAGTTCATTCGTGGAACTGGGCTGATTCTCAGTTATTTACATTGGCTGCAGAGTGCTCAGAATTCATTTGTGGCGCAAGGAATGACAGAGAACAGAACTGTCAGTGTCGAACAGCAGAGCTGCCAAGTTCAACAGATACAATTACTGTGGACACTGCAGATGTTAATCCAAGGCCATACACATGTCTGACATGTGCTCTAAGCCACTGAGCTACTATTCTAGAGCTAAATCTAGCTTTATTTTGATTTATATTTGTTCACATCAAGTTGCTTGACTCTCATCAATTACAGAATAATTTTCCCAACATGGGTGTTTAAGTTTCTACAGATTTTTTTTTGGTCAGACCTGGTGGCACAAAAAATAAAAACAAAACAAAACAAAACAAAACAAAAAACAATCCACAAATGGGGTGATTTCACAACTAGCACTCAAACAGCAATTCAAGTACCTGAGAAAATCCCAACGATGATGAGTGATTGGACCTTCTGATGGATCATCATCATCATGGCCTCCTTCAGCTGGACTGAATGTGCAGTGCTGTCACCTTAGTGTACATGACTCTCCATTCTGAATGATTTCATGTTGCACTGATCTGGTCGCTCAGCTGCACCACCACCTATGGTATCAGAGGTCCCCTTAGGTGGTACAGAAGAGAGAGAGTTGAAGACTCTGGGTGGTGTTCCAGAGGCCAATGTCCACTGCCTTTCTTCTACCAAAGGTGTTTTGTGCAAGGATTTCCCCCACCCATCCTGAAGCAGCCTATTGAGGTCACTGACGGGTAGAAGACAAAGAGAAAACCCCCTTAGAGGATGACCAACTGCAGGAAGATGAGCAGGTCCCCCCCACCCAGATTCCAGCTCAGGAATCAAAGGCCTTACCTTCCCAGGCGGCCTCAGCAGCCTACTACAGAAGGCGAAGATGAAGAAAACAAGCCCAGCCAAAGCCCAACTGAAGAGAAGCTGCTTTCAGAACCTCCTCAAATTTGCGTCTAGGTTACTCTTTTTTTTTTTTTTTTTGAATTATGAGAACAAAAGATGCAAAGAAAGAGGACAAGGTAAAGTTACAGTGGAAGGACAATCAGCCATAATATAATTCTCAGAAGTCCCCTTGCTGATATCTTAACTTTGAACTTTCAGCCAAAGAACATTAAGATAAATAAAACAGAATCCATGTACAATTACTTTGTCCCTCAAGTCCCCAGATTATAGCACATTATAATATTTCTTAACAGCACACAAGGCAATATAAAGCCATAAAACTTATGTAACTCTTTAAACATTAGAGGCATAGTATTTTTTACATTTCCATGTACATGCATATTAGCTTAAGTTAATTTTTTTTTGATTTTTTGGGCCACACCCGGTAACGCTCAGGGGTTACTCCTGGCTATGCGCTCAGAAGTTGCTCCTGGCTTGGGGGACCATATGGGACACCGGGGGATCGAACTGCAGTCAGTCCAAGGCTAGCGCAGGCAAGGCAGGCACCTTACCTCTAGCACCACCGCCCGGCCCCTAGGTTACTCTTTTGACCCTATTTGCATAGGTCACTATATTGCTGGTTAAACTATGTGTTCTATCTGTATAGATCTTTTGTGTGTGTGTGTGTGTGTGTGTGTGTGTGTGTGTGTGTGTGTGTGTGTGTGGTTTTTGGCTCAGAAGTTATTCATGGCTCCAGGCTCAGAATTTGCTCCTGGCAAGCATGGGGGACCATATGGGACTCTGGGATTCGAACCGATGACCTCCTGCATGAAAGGCAAACGGCTTACCTCCATGCTATCTCTCCGGCCCCATCTGTATAGATCTTAATTGCTACTCTTTTGTTCGATGCCCTACTGCATATAGATAATTATGTATCTAACTATAGTAGTTTAATATTAGTTTACATAGTTCTGGGGAAATTCATAATATTGTTAGATTTTTAATGATTCTCATCTCTTCCTAGTGAATGTTTTCCAATTGCTGTCATGCTTGATTGTGTATATTTAGCAACTTATTTTCAAATTATGTCTGCAAAAATGTTCTAATGTCTTTGTCCTCATAAGTTGAGGGAAAAGGATCCTGAATACTATAAACTCTTATTACAGTGCTCATTATAAGAATATTTTAGCAAATTTATTTTCAAACTGTATACAGATACTCCTCACTTAATGACCTACCTTTTTAGTGACCACTCGCACTTACAACCATCTCTTCACCGTTATTTATTTTATTTAAAATTTCCTTTTTCCATCTTGTGCACTCTACAGTACAGTGCTGTGGTTTTTGGTGCTTTAATGTACCTACTTTATCAGGGGTCTCAAACTCAATTTACCTGGGGGCTGCAGGAGGCAAAGTCGGGGTGATCCTTGAGTGCAAAGTCAGTAGTAAGCCTTGAACATTGGGGGGTGTGACCCAAACAACTAAAACAAAACAAAACAAAAAAAGATTCCTCTAGGGCAGGGCCACAAAATGTTGTACGGAGGGCCATTTGCGGCCCATGGGCCGCGAGTTTGAGACCCCTGGCTTAGAGAAACTACATTAATGATACCATCTCCCCTGACTTCACGACAGGGTTGCTAGTCTCAGGAAAGAACCCATTTCATTAGTTTATGTTCTGTAATACATTGCAGTACTGTGTGTAAATTACACAACCTATGCAAATCAAAACAACTGGAAGTTTGCAGTTTGATCTTTCTCGTTATTTTACTTATTCAGAATACTGTATTGTCAAGTACTATGCATATGCTGTACTACTGTACACAGTACATGCAGTTCCTCACTTAATGACCAATTCACTTAATGAGCAAGTCTTTGAAACAGAACTTGGTTGTTAAGTGAGGAGTAGCTATATATATATCTGCAGAAAAGTTCTTACAATTTTGTTTAGAGAAGTTAATGGAAAAGGAACTTGGAAGTTATAAACTCATAATACTGTGCTCAGTGTAAGAATGTTTAAGAATTTCCAAAGTACGTGCATCTGCAGAAAGGTTCTGTTTATTTAGTCAGAGAAATCTATTTCAAAATTTTGTGCTATGTATAAGACAAGAATATGGAAAAAGCTGATTGTTTTAAGAATGATGTATGCCCAATCTAACCTCTCTAATCTAACAACCTAATCTAACTTAAAATGATTTTTTATTTGGGGGGGGCACAGGGGCACACCCAGTGGGGCTCAGGGGTTACTCCTGGCTATATGCTCAGAGATAGCTCCTGGCAGGCACGGGGACCATATGGGACACCGGGATTCGAACCAACCACCTTAGGTCCTTGGTTGGCTGCTTGCAAGGCAAACGCCACTGTGCTATCTCTCTGGCCCCCTTAAAATGCTTTTTTTACAGCCCATCACCTTACTTACTGCTAAAGGATTTTTTTTCTTTTCTTTTCTCAGTTTTTACTGTGCCTAAGCAAAATAACAACCTCTTTTATAAGTTCTGATTTGGGGTTCCCACCTCTGGCAGAGAACAATAGAACAAAACTTTTGTAGCCTTTCTCAATTTTATTTATTTTGAACAGAAAAAATGAATATGTTAGATGACACCCAGCTGTTACCCAAAACAAAGGCGTTTCCCCAATTTTCTCTTTCCTTTTGACTTAGCCCATTGATATGTAAGAATCCACCTGGATCTCACTCTTCCTTCCCCATATGGTTGAATTTGTACTGGGAGAATGAAGAAAGGTCAGTCTAGCTTGATGGGCAGGGAGGCCACAAGGCAAGAAGCTGCTGACTCCATGAATCTCTCCTGATTGGCTTGGTTTATTATTTCTTTGCAGCTATCTTTTCTTGTTTGTTTGTTTGTTTTTGGGTCACACCCGGCAGTGCTCAGGGGTTCCTCCTGGCTCTATGCTCAGAAATCGCTCCTGGCAGGCTCAGGGGATCATATGGGATGCCGGGATTTGAACCACCAACCTTCTGCATGCAAGGCAAATGCCTTACCTCCATGCTATCTCTCCAGCCCTTCAGCTATCTTTTTTCAGACCTGTTCATCTGGGTTTGGAAATATGGTATGGGGCTTTATTTTAAAATAAGGAACTTGCCTGAATATTGCCTTGCAGAGTCAGATTCCTTCCCTAGTGCCACACAGGGACCCTGAAAACATGCCAGGAGTGATCCTTGAGCACAGTGCCAGAAAAATGAGCACCCTGAGAATGGCTCAAAAACTGAGAAAAAAACTCTATTGGCATTTCTTGGTACCCTGGTTTAATTAGATCTATTTCCCTAACAGGTCTTAAACCCCTACACCCACTAGATTTCCTGCTCTGCTCAGACACTAGTACAATGCCTTGGAAGTTGGGTCAAGAAATCCAAGACAGGAACTGGAGAGATAGCATGGAGGTAGGGCATTTGCCTTGCATGCAGAAGGACGGTGGTTCGAATCCCGGCATCCCATATGGTCCCCAGAGCCAGGAGTGATTTCTGAGCGCATAGCTAGGAGTAACGCCTGAGCGTCTCTGGGTGTGGCCCAAAAACCAAAAAAAAATTTTTTTTTTTTATTTAAACACCTTGATTACATACATGATTGTGTTTGGGTTTCAGTCATAAAAGGAACACCACCCATCACCAGTGCAACATTCCCATCACCCATGTCCCAAATCTCCCTCCTCCCCACCCGACCCCTGCCTGTACTCTAAACAGGCTCTGCATTTCCCTCACACATTCTCAATATTAGGACAGTTCAAAATGTAGTTATTTCTCTAACTAAACTCATCACTCTTTGTGGTGAGCTTCCTGAGGTGAGCTGGAACTTCCAGCTCTTTTCTCTTTTGTGTCTGAAATTTATTATTGCAAGAATGTCTTTCATTTTTCTTAAAACCCATAGATGAGTGAGACCATTCTGCGTTTTTCTCTCTCTCTCTGACTTATTTCACTCAGCATAATAGATTCTGTGTACATCCATGTATAGGAAAATTTCATGACTTCATCTCTCCTGACAGCTGCATAATATTCCATTGTGTATATGTACCACAGTTTCTTTAGCCATTCGTCTGTTGAAGGGCATCTTGGTTGTTTCCGGAGTCTTGCTATGGTAAATAGTGCTGCAATGAATATAGGTGTAAGGAAGGGATTTTTGTATTGTATTTTTGTGTTCTTAGGGTATATTCCTAGGAGTGGTATAGCTGGATCGTATGGGAGCTCGATTTCCAGTTTTTGGAGGAATCTCCATATCGCTTTCCATAAAGGTTGAACTAGACGGCATTCCCACCAGCAGTGGATAAGGGTTCCTTTCTCTCCACATCCCCGCCAGCACTGTTTGTTCTCATTCTTTGTGATGTGTGCCATTCTCTGTGGTGTGAGGTGGTATCTCATTGTTGTTTTGATTTGCATCTCCTTGATGATTAGTGATGTGGAGCATTTCTTCATGTGTCTTTTGGCCATTTGTATGGTCCCCAGAGCCAGGAGTGATTTCTGAGCGCATAGCTAGGAGTAACGCCTGAGCGTCTCTGGGTGTGGCCCAAAAACCAAAAAAAAATTTTTTTGAAAAAGTTAAGGAATACCCAGATTTTTATAAAATTCTATCAAGGTTGATTCCCCATGAATGTAGTTGCCATGTCTGTATTCGGCCATCTCCATCGTTTCAATTTGTTCTTGAAAGAGATGTAAATCAAGCTGAGAAAAATTATGGGTACACTGGTCACATAGCTGAAAGCTGGCAAACTCTGGGGGAGAGGGTTAGCTGAGTTCCCGTACTGGTGAAGTCACACTTGCCTCACCTACCACCCACCCATCATCACCACTTCACAAATAACCCTGCTTCACCACCACTCTATGATTCTCTGTAGAGATACCAATCTGACCAAATTCTAGATATTTGGCCTGACATCACCACATCACCAGGACTTTTTTGTTTGTTTGTTTGTTTTGGGTCACACCCGGCAGCGCTCAGGGGTTATTCCTGACTCTGCACTCAGAAATCGCTCCTGGCAGGCACAGGGGACCATATGGGATGCCGGGATTCGAACCTGTTCGTCCTGAGTCGGCCACTTGCAAGGCAAGCACCATACTGCTGTTCTTTCTCTTTAGCCCCATCCAGAACTTTTTTTGGAGTACAGGCACCCTCCTCCCCACCCTTATCTTCTCTTACTTCTGGGAGCCTTGGTAGCTGAAAACATGCCCCCTAAAAGCCAGTGTCAGCAATAGTGCTTGGAATTCTTGGGCAGGAAGGCAGAATGTGGTCCATTTTTTTTTTAAAGATGTATCCCTATAAGAACACACCAATTTGAATGTATATTTGAAGCCATATAATGTTTAGAAACAAAAGAAGCAACAGAATGATCGACTAGCACCAAGAACTTAATAAATTTTCTGACAATGACTTAATGACCTCATTGCAAGATACAATAATTTCCACAAATTCTCTTGTTGCTGTACTTTTTATTTCTTTTTTAATAATTTTGTTCCCACTTCCCTGAAAATTATCATATGATTAGAGCCTGAATTATTGCTACTTTAATTTGATTTCCTTTCTTTTGCAAAGTTCTAAATACTAATCATATAATTTATATCCTATTTAGTTAAAATGTACAATGGGTTTTTGTGTAGTCTCAGAGTTGTGGCACCGTCCTTATCACTATTTTCACAGGTCAAAGTGATAGTACAGTGGGTAGGACACTTGCTTTGCATGTGGTCAACTCAGGTTCAATCCTTGATGTCACATATAATCCCTGAGTCATCAAGGAGTGATGCCTAAGTAAAGCCAGGAATAAGCACTGAGCACATCTGGGTATGACCCCAAAATTATAAAATGTCTTAAAAATTTGAAAAATTCGGGGCCGGGCGGTGGCTCTAGAGGTAAGGTGACTGCCTTGCCTGCGCTAGCCAAGGAAAGGACCGCGGTTCGATCCCCCGGTGTCCCATATGGTCCCCCAAGCCAGGAGCGACTTCTGAGTGCATAGCCAGGAGTAACCCCTGAGCGTCACTGGGTGTGGCCCAAAAACCAAAAAAAAAAAATTGAAAAATTCTGGGGCTGGAATGATGGAGCAACTGATAGGGCATTTGCCTTGCACACACAAACTTAGGATGGACTGTGGTTCTCCATGGTTCTATCCCCCAGCATCCCATATGGTCCCCCAAGCCAGGAGCAATTTCTGAGTGCATAGTCAGGAGTAACCCCTGAGCATCACAGGGTATGGCTCAAAACGCAAAAAAAAAAAAAAAAAAATTGAGAAATTTAAACATTTATACTCCTATAAAGATGTTCTATGTCTCTATAGTTATTGTTCTAATCACCTTCCACCTTAGGCAACTATTAATCTACTTTTTTTCTATCTTTATATTTGTATAGTTTCATTCTTTCATATAGATTGAATCATAAAATATGAGTTTTATCACTAATTTATTTCATTTAACATGTTTTCAAGGTTCATATCTACTGTGCAATTTATTGATTTCATTCCTCTGAACAGGTAATATTCTATTTTATGGACATATCATATTTTATTTTATCTATTCATCAGTTGATGAACATTTGGTCTAGGTTCATTTATTTGGGATGATGAAAAAAACCATTTTGTTCTTAGGGGGCCTTGAGACCAGATTGATTCTCCAGGCTTGATATTTAGTGGTTGGGCACAGTGATATTGCTGCTCAGGCCAGTAATGCTGCGAGCCACAAGTGGCATACTTAGTACTTGGGAGTCACCAGTGATAATACAGCAAGAAAGGTGCTTGGATTGCACATGGCCTACCTGGGTTCATTTCTGGCACTATATGTGGTCCCCCAAACCTTGCCAATAAACAAGAGTTAATTACTGAGTACTAAAGGGTACGGCCCCGAAACAAAAAAATAATTGTGTATAAACAGTGTAATATTATGGAGGCTGTAAGAAAAGATGAAATTATGCACTCTGCTACTATGTGGATGGATGTAGAGGATCAGGCTGAATGAAGTTAATCAGAAGGAGCAAGACAGATACAAAATGATCTCTCTCAAATGTAGGATATAAAGATACAGACTAAGGGAGAAAAAGTGTCCAAAAATCAGGACTGGAGAGTTGTTCTACAGAAATAAGCTTACTCATGGTGGTGGTGGTGGTGAGGAAAAAGAAGGATCCTCAGCACTTTGTTGGAGGAAGGTGGGCATGCTTTGTAGTGGTAAGTGTGTATTGAAATGCATGAAACTATCATTAACAGCATTGCAAATCTTGGTATCTCAAAAAAAATGGGGGAAAGAAAGGAAAGAATGAAAATTTCAAAGTTTTAGACTTGGATTTAGAAATCTAAAATTTTGCCAAAACTTTTTTGTGGGGGCCATACCCAGTGGTGCTCAGTCAGGGGTGGGGCCACACTAGGCAGTCTGGGCAGTCACGTGTGAGGCAAACGCCCTACCCCTGTGCTTTTGCTCCGGCCCCCATTTCACTTAAGATATTTGCAATATTACCTTTAGTTGCCAACTTTCTAACGCAGGAGTAGGTGTCTTTTCATTTAGCAATTATTCAAGAGGCAATTATTTTATTTTTAATTTTTATTTGCAAAATAGTATTACATTTGCAATTCTTTTTTTTTTTTTTTTTTTTTTTTTTTTTGGTTTTTGGGCCACACCCTGTGACGCTCAGGGGTTACTCCTGGCTATGCGCTCAGAAGTTGCTCCTGGCTTGTTGGGGGACCATATGGGACGCCGGGGGATCGAACCTCGGTCCGTCCTAGGCTAGCGCAGGCAAGGCAGGCACCTTACCTCCAGCGCCACCGCCCGGCCCCTGCAATTCTTTTTTTTCAGATTTTTTAAAAAAATTTTATCTTTATTTAAACACCGTGATTACAAATTATGGTTGTAGTTTATGATTTCAGTCGTATGTAAAGAACATCCCCCTTCACCAGTATATTTGTAATTCTTACAAGAGGTTTTATATACGTGATGCATGAAATATAAGCAATAACCACTCAATAGGGTTTAGCCCCAAGGTGCACCCGTGTAGGAAAGCCAGGACCTCAACACGCCTGTCAGCTACGCAAGTGTCCACACACTGTGTACAAAAGGGCCTGGCTGTTCCCGACCCTTCTTCCCCAGCCAGGCACACAACATAGACGAATCCCGACTCTCCAGGTGCGCAAGCGCAGTCGGGCAGTCACACGCCGGCGCCCACGTGACCCGCGAGGGGGCGGAGCCTCGGCGGCGGCGGCCGTCCCTAAGGCGTCTGGTCCTGGCCGGCCGCCGTCGGACGCCGGGGTCAGAGGTCGCGGCCGCGTCGCTGGGGCTGTTTCCCCCCCGGAAACCCGCGGCGGCCTGACCCGAGCGCGGCTCCTCGTCTCCGGCCGGGCCGTGTGCTGCTCGCTCGGACGGAGCCGGACGGATGCTGGCGGCAGCGTCGCGGGGGAGCATGGTGCCCAGGGGCGGGCGGCGCCGCCGCCAGTGAGCTCCGAGCGGCCGCGGACGGCCGGGAGCGCAGCTGGCCGGGCCGGGCGTCCAGCGCGCCGCTGCCGCCTTGGCGGGGTGAGCCGGGCCGGGCCGGGCCGGGCGGGGCGGGCGGGGCGGGCGGGGGCGGCGTGGGGGTCCCCGGCTGCTCGGCCACCGCACCCCGGCCGTGCCCATCTGCATCCCCATCTGCATCCCGGCGCCCTGGACATGCGTGTGTGGCGCTGAAGCTGCAGATTCGAGGTTCAGTCCTGGTATAACGGGCCGCCCAAATCGTGCGATTTGGGACTTGGGGAGGCCTGGGCGTGCACGATCTCTCCCTTTGCACGTTCTCAATCACTGCAAAAGTAGGGGAGAAGGAGGGGTGCAGAACTTGGTGTTTGTGCCCAACCCGGCCAAGCCCTGCACTGAGGTTCGGGGGTGATCGGTGAAACTTAACACGAGAAAGGAGCATCCAGGTGCGTTTTTTTTTTTTTTTGGGGGGGGGGGGCGTCCCTTCCCAAGCCCCTCCAGGTGCTGCTCTGAATTCTGTCAACTAACTGAGTCACCCACCGTTCAGGCTTGTCAGGGCCATTGGCTGGGAAAACCTGAAGTCTCTCGAGTTGTTGGCATCGACCAGGTTTACAACCCCGCGGGCTGCTTAAGGAGAGAAATGGCCAGGAAAAGGAGGTTTGCTTCGTTGAGGGCATTTTCCCGTTAGCCTGAATTCCCTCTACTTGGAGGTGAAGGTTCAGTGGGTGCTGGCAGGGTCATTGCCCCCCCCCCCCGCCTTATTTACTGGTGGAAAATTGTGCCCCTCTGATACCTTTCAGTCCTCCAGCATCTATCTGGCCTACTCTGAGCTAGGGTGCTGTGCGGTGTTGATTGACTTATAAGTGCAAAGAATTTTCCTAGCCTTGGCATTGCCTTCTGGTGGGAGTTAGCCGAGATCCACCCATTGCTGATTGAATTCACCTTCTCTGTTTGAGTTCTAGCTGAGCTATGAGCAGATATAATTTATGCCCACTGGCAACTTAATTTTGATTTTGGAGGCCAGAGCTGGAGGCTATTCTGTGGCTTCCACAGGGAACTTTCCATTTAGAAAACCCTATTAGTCTATTAGAGAACTCCATAGTCGATAAAGCGTGGCCAGACTTAATTGCCACTTGGAGAGAACCAAGCTTCAGGGATTTTTGTTATGGTTAGGATCAGAAGGGACTTCCTAGAGACTTGAGCCGACCCATCAGGAGGCCCTGAGCCACTCCAAGTGAAAAGGAAATGAGAAAACTAAGACCAGTTGGTACTTGTACAATGAGAGGCCTGGGGAGAGGCTTAGACGTGGGGATAAAGAGCTGGTTAATGATTAAATACTTCTATAAGACAGGCATATCCTATCCAGTCTGGCTTCTGGGAGATTTGTGAGTACTAAAGAATTGTTTTCATTTAATGAGCTTGTTTGTCTTGTTCTTTGAAGCAGCCAGTGACATCAAGTGGCACTTAACTTTTTCAAGGGACATTGAAAAATGTGATTGTAATTTCTCTGGTATTCGCAATCAGGAAATTCATCTTGGGGTCTGCTTGTTATTTTAGTGCCCGTATTTAGATGGCAGGGGCAGGGCTTTCATGCCATCTCTACCAGCTAAATGATAGATAACTCTTTAATCATCTCCTGAGTGCTTTTAGTAACCACCAGTTCCTTTCACAGAGATGATATTTATTTTTCTCTTACCCAGTATTGTCATTCCAAGTAATGCACTTGCCATGGGCATTTCCTTGCTATGAAGCAGAGTTTCAGAACTAACTTTACCAATAGCCTTTAAAGTAGCACAGAATTCTACCCTCCTACCTTATTTTTCACTCTCTCCTTTTTTATCTGCCTTGTAGCACTAGAAAAAGAGTGATCTTAAAGGCAGACAGAACTTGACAAGGATGGCTGAGCTGTGGGGCTTGTTTTTATTTTGGTCAGTATTAATGTGCTGCAGAATTACATTGCCATGTCAGAGGACCTTACATTGTGAAATTCTCATGGGGGCAGGAGATAGTATTAGAGGTAAAGCACTTACCAGTAAGTGCGTGTATGGGGTACATCGGCTGCATCCTGATTTGAATCCCTGGTATCATATAGTCCAGTAAGCTCTGCCAGGGGTCATTCTGATCCCAGAGCCAGTTTTGAATATATCTGTCTTTGGGGGCTGGAGAGGTAGCATGGAGGTAAGGCTTTTGTCTTGCATGCAGAAGGTCAGTGGTTTGAATCCCAGCATCCCTTATGGTCCCCTGAGCCTGCCAGGATCGATTTCTGAGCGCAGAGCCAGGAGGAACCCCTGAGCGCTGCCGGGTGTGACCCAAAAACCAAAAAGAAAGAGAGAGAGAGAGAGAGAGAGAGAGAGAGAGAGAGAGAGAGAGAGAGAGAGAGACAGGAAAGAGAGAGACAGAGAGAGAGAGAGAGAGAGAGAAAGACAGAGAGAAAGAAAGACAGAAAGAAAGAAAGAAAGAAAAGAAAATATCTGTCTTTACAACTAAGTTTGATGTTTAATATGGTCTCATACTGAGGATTAAATCATTGAATTTTGTGCTTCACCTTGATTTTTTATTTCTCACATATTAATATGTTAACATATTTGTTATTATAATAACAATCTAAGGTCCTCTGATATGGCAATGTAATTCTGCTGCATATTAATGCTGACCAAAATAAAAACAAATCCTAAATGATTACATATTAGTATGACAATATTCCCCTAATATGACAATACTTTTAATTTGGTTTTTGGATGGATACCAATCAAACTAAATAACAAAGAAGGATTATTTTTATTTTCATGACCGGTGAATTTATTTATTTTTGGTAAAGCAAGATAGTTTTTACTGTAATCTACTTAGAATAGTGGCTTTAGGGCCCAGAGAGATAGCACAGTGGCGTTTGCCTTGCAAGCAGCCGATCCAGGACCAAAGGTGGTTGGTTCGAATCCCGGTGTCCCATATGGTCCCCTGTGCCTGCCAGGAGCTATTTCTGAGCAGATAGCCAGAAGTAACCCCTGAGCAATGCTGGGTGTGGCCCAAAAACCAGAAAAAAAGAAAAGAAAAGAAAAGAAAAAGAATAGTGGCTTTATCTATTTATTTTGGTTTTTGGGTCACACTCGACAGCTCTCAGGGGTTACTTCTGGCTCTGAGCTCAGAGGTCCCTCCTGGCAGGCTCAGTGGGCCATAGGGATGGTGTAAGAGGAGAGAAGTATATGTTTGAGAATACAGGCTTCTCCAGAGCAAAAATAAGAAAAGAAACCAAGACAAACAAATGAGATATATGTTCAAAGGAGAACATAAGTAAGGCTAAGGAATTTATTTTAAGAAGAGATTGTTGGAGCTGGAGAAATAGTTCAGTGGGTAAGGTGCTTGCCTTCCAAACAGCTGACCCAGGTTGATCCCTGGCACCCATTTTTCTACCACCCCAGCCAGCCAGGAGTCATTGATCCCTGCATGCAGAGCCAGGAGTAACCCCTAAGCATCACTGGTTGTTTCCCCAAAACTAAAAACCAAACCGTTTAAAACAAAAAAGTGAGGGGATAGCTGGGAAGTTGGAAGATAGTAATATAGAGGTTACCGTGCCTTGTATATATTCGATCCAGGTTCAATCCTTGTTGCATCATGATCCCCCCATCATTGATTGGTGTTGCTCTATAGGCCACCAAATACTGCTGGGGTGCTGAGTAATCCCCAGCTCCCAGAATCAGAGCATTAATAAATCCTTGGTTTCTCATGTTAAACGGCTGGACTGGTTGTTAGGAATTGCCAGGAGGGACCCTCAGGCTTTCTGAGTTCCCATGGTTTTATATTGTGCTTGAGCATTGTGAATAGAAATGCAATTATATTTAAATTTTGGAAACAGTCTTTTACACATATAATTATCATCAGCCTATGTTGCTTCTTTCCATTTTGTCTCTAATCAAGTATAATTTTGCCAGAAATGTTTGTTTAAAAATTAAAACTGTAGGGCCAGAGCGATAGCACAGCAGGTAGGGTTCTGTCTTGGAAACGCAGACCCGGGTTTGATCTCCAGCATCCCATATGGTCCCCTAAGCCTGCCAGGAGTAATTTCTGAGTGCAGAGACAGGAGGGTGTGGCCCCAAACCAGAAACATAAAAAAAATTAAAACTGTTTTTTTGTGATAATTTTTCTTGTTAGAATCTAATCTAATCTAAACTTGTTAGATTAAAAGGCTCTCTGCACTATGAATTGTATTAGATTAAAAAGCCAAGAAACCAGTGGTGAAAGATGTCATTTATCTGCTTTATACTAAATATATTCAGAGTGCTTAGAAGTTGGCTTGTTAAAGAGGTGGAAAATGAATTTTAGAATTTTTAGCTTCAAAATAATGGATCTTAAACGTACTTTTAAAAATAGAAATCTTGGGGCCGGAGAGCACAGCGGTAGGGTATTTGCCTTGCTTGCACCGACCTGGGAGGGACCCAGTTCGATTCCCGGCATCCCGTTTGGTCCTCCAGCCTGCCAGGGACGATTTCTGAGTGCAAAGCCAGGAGTAATCCCTGAGTGTCACTGGTTGTGGTCCAGAAACCAATCAATCAATAAATGAAGTTTAAAAAATAAAATAAAAATAGAAATCGATATCTAAAATTCACTTTATATGTCTTATATATGAATTTTTTTCTTTTAGAGGCAGGTACAGCGGGTTGGGTACTTACAAACAACCTGGGTTAAATCCCTATACTCTACCAGAAGTGATCCCTCAGTTCAGAACCAGAAGTGTACCTTTAACACTGCTGGATATGACCAGCCCCCCCCCCCCATTTTTTCTTCTGCCATTCAATTTGAAACCTACTTTTCAGCCTTGGCATTCTAATTGATGGCATGCTTTTGAGTCAAATGAGTGAAGTCAGCCAATCTCTGCCAACTCATATGTAGAGCAACCTTGTACAAATTATTGAATATATTTTTCCTCAACTTCCTTTTCTGTAAAGTTTGGGCATAAATATCTACCTAATAATGTTTTGAGTATTAAAAAATACAAAGTATATTGGGGGCCGGAGATAACATGGAGGTAATGCATTTGCCTTGCATGCAGAAAGTTGGTGGTTCAAATCCCGGCATCCAATATGGTCCCCTGAGCCTGCCAGGAGCGATTTCTGAGCATAGAGCCAGGAATACCTCCTGAACGCTGCCGGGTGTGACCCAAAAACCGAAAAAAAAAAAAAAAAAAACAACCCAAAAAAACAAAAAACAAAGTATAGGGTTGGAGAGATAGCTCAGTGGTAGGGCGTTTGCCTTGCATGCTGCTGACTTGGGACAGACCCGAGTTCGATCCCCGGAATCCCATATGGTCCCCGAACCTGCCAGGAGTAACCCCTGAGCACCTCTGAGTGTGGCCCCAAAACCAAACCCGAAGTATATACAGCACTTGACATGGTTTCTGGCACCTGGTATAAAACATTTAAGTAGAAACTTAAATGATTGATATTTTATAATCTGTTTTCTGCCTTGATGTCAATCTAATAAAATGGGTGTTACTTATATCACCATGGTGTCTTAATTATAAAATTTTGTTCAGTTGCTTTCTCTGTTAATGGAGTTGACTTTTACTCTAAACTGACATTTATTGGATGGAAAGTAAGAGCAGTTAGGGGTTTAATGATTAGTGTATGAACTCTGGAGATTGGGTTTGAATCTAGGCCACATCCTCCTCTATTTTACAAATGTGAAGATTGGGTTCCCACTAAGTATGTGCAGAGCTCTTAGAACAGAAAAGTGGGCAGCATGTTAATATTATATATTGTCAAGAATCTCCTTAGGGAGATGCAGTACCTGGGAATGTAAAGGACATCTTGGCAGTGGGCACAAAAGAAGCAGGCTGTTTTGGGAATTCAGTTGACCAAGAAAGCCAATGTTTTCAAAGAGCTGTTTTGGTTTTTTTTTTTGTTTGTTTGTTTTTGGGCCACACCCAGTGGCGCTCAGGGGTTACACCTGACTCTATGCTCAGAAATCACTCCTGACAGACTCCTGGGACCTATAGAAGCCTGGAGATGGATTCCGGGTTGGCCACGTGCAAGGCAAAATGCCCTACCTGCTGTGCTATTGCTTCAGCCCCCAACAACTGATTTTTGAGAAGCTTTTGAGAGGTGGGAAGGCCAGGGCTAACTGTTTAACTATTGTTTGTAAGAGAATCAAGAATGACTGGCAGGCATTGCTACTTGGTGGCTGTGTATTCCTAATGTCTATGGCTCCCTTTGTTAGTGAGTCAAGAGATGAGCTCTGATAAGTGGATTCTTGGATCTATCTGGAGGGAGGAGACCTATAAATTACCTGCAAACTACTGATGAGATGGATGATTGTGTTTGTCTTTAGCAGAGGCCTCAGCCAGAGTTTAGCTTTATATAGCATTAGCATCTAAGACCTTGATAGTTTCCTTCTATCTTTGCTGCTGAATTAATTGCCTTTCTGATTGTCTTTTTGGGTGTTTTTGCTGCTTTGTGGTGAAGGAGGAAGGATGATTTCTCCTCCGAGCTTAGGGTAGCTGGGTGTTTGAAGCTCCCTAGAGGTTTTTATTTTGATACCAGAAACTGCCCTTATCTCTTCTCAGTCTTGGATTTTTTGTTGTTGTTTATTTTGTTTTTTGGGAGGCCACACCCAGCATTACTGGGTACTGCTAGTAATCCAGTAACCCAACAGCAGTAGTAGGTACTGCTAGTAACTTAGCAGGTTACTCCTGGCTCAGGTTACTCCTGGCTCTCCACTCAGGAAACAATTCCTGGTAGACTCAGACTTTAATTTAACATATTAAATTAATATTTAATTTTTTTTTGTTTTGTTTCGTTTTTGGGTCACACTCGGCAGCACTCGGGTTTCTCCTACTCTGCACTTAGAAGTCGCTCCTGGCAGGCTCGGGGGACCATATGGGATGCAGGGATTTGAACCAGGGTCTGTTCTGTTTTGGCCATGTGTAAGGCAAATATCTGACTGCTGTGCTATCACTCCAACCCAAATTAATATTTAATTAATAAATTAAATATATTAACTAATATTAAATATTAAAGCCATGGATTGAACCCGGGCTGGCTACGTGCAAAACAGGCACCCTACCTACCTGCTATACTATCATTCTGGCCCTGGTCTTCGATATTTGGCAGCTCATCCAAAAGCTTTTCAAATAACTCAAATGTTATAGGATATTTTTCTAAATGCCAGTTTGTTTGTTTGTTTGTTTGTTTGTTTATTTATTTATTTATTGGTTTTTGGGCCACACCTGGCGATGCTCAGGGGTTATTCCTGGCTGTCTGCTTAGAAATAGCTCCTGGCAGGCACCGGGGACCATATGGGACACTGGGATTCGAACCAACCACTTTAGGTCCTGGATCGACTGCTTGCAAGGCAAATACCGCTGTGCTATCTCTCCGGGCCCTTATTTTTGTTTTGTTTAAGTTTTTGAGTCACACCCGGCAGCACTCGGGCCACTCCTGGCTCTGTGCTCAGAAATCACTCCTGGCAAGCTGGGTGAGGACATATGGGATGCTGGGATTTGAACCACCATCCTTCTGCATGCAAGGCAGAAGAGCAAACAAATACAGATCTCGCCTATAAGAAAGCTTTAATTCATATTTAGCCCAAGGGGAAAAATCTAATTTGAGATGAAGGGCAGTGTCATTATTTAGGTAGTGAACTTAATCATATGTATAATGTATCTTGGATGAGAACAGGAAGACATATAGTAAATCTTATTGGAATATGGTATCCCTATCAGTTTTAAACTTGGACAGGTGGCCATGGAACATAATCTTGTTGCTATTATTTTTTAATTGAGTTTTGGGCCACACACTGCAGTGCTCAGGACTTAGCCCTGGCTCTGTTTTCATGGACCACTACTCTCCTGGTAAGTGCTTGAATGACCATTTGCAGTGATAGGGCTGAAAGTAAAGTCAAATGTTGATTTTTTTTTGGGGGGGGCACACCCGTTTGATGCTCAGGGGTTACTCCTGGCTAAGCGCTCAGAAATTGCCCCTGGCTTGTGGGGACCATATGGGACGTCGGGGGATCGAACCTCGGTCCTTCCTTGGCTAGCGCTTGCAAAGCAGACAGACACCTTACCTCTAGAGCCAGCTCGCCAGCCAAATGTTTTTTTTTTTTGGTTTTTGGGCCACACCCGTTTGACGCTCAGGGGTTACTCCTGGCTATGTGCTCAGAAATCGCCCCTGGCTTGGGGGGACCATATGGGACGCCGGGGGATCGAACCGTGGTCCTTCCTTGGCTAGCGCTTGCAAGGCAGACACCTTACCTCCAGCGCCACCTACCCGGCCCCAATCGCCAGCCAAATGTTATTAGAAAAAAAGACCTTAACCCCCTGTACTATCTCTCCTGCCCTTGCGAAGTATACTCTGTAGAACATGAACTTTGTTTGTTTGTTTGTTTGTTTGTTTTTGGTTTTTGGGCCACACCTGGCGGTGCTCAGGGGTTACTCCTGGCTGTCTGCTCAGAAATAGCTCCTGGCAGGCACGGGGGACCATATGGGACACCGGGATTCTAACCAACCACCTTAGGTCCTGGATCTGCTGCTTGCAAGGCAAACACCGCTGTGCTATCTCTCCGGGCCCAGAACATGAACTTTGTAAAGGAGACATTCTGAAAGTTCAGGCATCATTGATGTTAACTTTTTGCTGTCTAAAAATAGAGAACTATGTTACAAAGTTATATTTCTGCTTGCACTGGTCCTAAATTCCTTTCTAAAAAAGCTCTTTGCTTTGCTTACAAATGTGTTTGTTCCCTCACTTTTTTGTTTCTTTTGGGGCCATCCGTTTACTCATGGCTCTATACTCCTGGTGGGGCTCAGGGAACCATATCAGACGCTGGGGGTTGAACCTGTCTGGGCCACATGCCATGCAAGTCCCTTACCACTGTACTATTGATTGCTCTGGCTCATCCTCTTCATTAGAAAACAGTCTGCTTACTTGTTTCTTCTCTCGGGATCTCTTCCTACTCTTTGATTTCTCTTGTCTGGGTTCAGTCATCATGCCAGTGGCAGATGTGCAAAGCTCATATTTACTTGAATCTAGGACCCTTCAGCGATTCTTAGGGATTACTCCTGGTAAGTCTGGGTGCTGAGAATTGAACCAGGGTGACTGCATCTAAGGCAGGTGCCTTAACCCCTGTCCTGTCTTTCTGGACCCACTCGAATCCTTTCTAAATACCAGAGAGGTGTTAACTGGCCCATTACTCCTTTGATGAAGCTCTTCTCCCCTGCCATGTAGGGTTCTTCTCCATCTACAGCATCCCTTCCTTCTCAGGCTTCTCCGCTATCCAGAGTACAGAACCCAACACTTACTTGCCCAGAGAACCACTGGGCACCACCTGGCCAGGAGAAACTAGATTGTAAAGCTCTTTCTCACTTTATTCTTGGTTTCTCACAGATCCCTTCAAGTCAATCAATCACTGTAAATTCAAGTCTGTCTTTAGCCCCAGGATGTATTAGAGGACTATCTGATTTTTGGGAGGGGATTGGATTAATAAATGATCCCTCCCCCCAATAAATGATTCTTAAAAAAATAATAAAAGTTGGGCCAGAAAGATAGATTGCTGCCCGTGGGTAGGTTGGGAAGTGGATTCAGGACCTCAGGCCTCCTGCGAGGATGCCACTGAATCATCCATCCTAGGCTCCAGAAATCATTGTTGTTTTTTTTTTTTTTCATACCCTACATATTCACTTTTATTTATAAGGAAAATCAGTGACATCAAAATTTATTGAGTTTTGTTTTGAGCACAATGGAAGAATATACTTGTAAATTCTATTGTTGGAGATTATTTACAGGAAATACATATTTATGAATATTATAGAAATTTAAAAAATAAAAAGTAAAGGAGAAAGCTCTATGTAGTGCCTTACTTCATTGGCCTTTTGTGTTCTCACATTCCTTTGAAATTGTTTCTTTGACCATGAACCTAAATCCCTCTGCTTTCATCATAGCTCTCTCCTGTCTCTCCTGGTGAAAGTCTAATTGGAGTCAGGATTCATTCTTGAGAGGAAAGTCAGATACTATGCTTTCACTCTCTCTTCTTTTCATCTCTCCACACCTAACTTAATGTATTCTTTATAAATAAAATAGTGGTATTTACTGTTGTGAAAATGGGAATATTTTTGATAATTCATTGTACAGGAAATAAATTTTATTAGCTTCTTACTAACATATTTGAAAACACCTGTGAATGGTAGACGGGAATTTTAAGTTTGTGAAATAGTGTGAATTTACATAGTTTTCTCGAAAAAAATGCCTTCACTAGGAAATAGGTCTCTGAAATATGGAAGTCTAATTAAATTTATGTTTGTTGGGGCCAGAGAGATAGTATGGAGATAGAGCGTTTGCCTTGCATGCAGAAGGACTATGGTTCGAATCCCAGCATCCCATATGGTTCCTCAAACCTGCCAGGAATAACCCTTGAGCGCTGCCGGGTGTGACTCAAAAACCAAAAAAAAAAAAAGAAAAAAAAAGATTCCAAATTAATGTTTGTTGATTATGTTTGCTAACTTTTGGGTGTTTTATGTTGACATGTGTCTAAATTCTGGTGTAATATAATTCGGAGGTGGGTTGGGCCACACACAGTGGTGCTCAGGGGTTACTCCTGGCTCTGAGCTCTGAAATTACTCCTGGCAGGCTCAAGGGACCATATGGAATGCCATGGATTCGAACCACTGTCATCCTACATGCAAGCCAAACGCCCAATCGCTGTGCTCTGTCTCTGGCCCCTAGATGCAACACAAATTTTACTCTTACTGGACCTCTACTAATTAAAGTTTTTGTTTCTGAATCTCACTCATCTTAACCTAATTAGTATTATTTTTAGATATTTTTTCTTAAAGACTTTACTTTTTTAGTTCAGTATTAGGGTCACAGAAAAAAATGAGAGGAAAGTACAGTCATTTTATAAAATGTTTTACTCCCAAACATTCCCTGTTGTCAGTATCTCATCAGTGTGGTTGGTTTGTTACCGTTGATGAACCCACATTGAGATTTATTATCCTTCCCTTTTGTAGGCTCCCCTCTTGGTATCACACTTTATGTACCATTTTGGTTTCATGGATTATCATTTTAGGATTATTTCACTGACCTAAAAATCCTCAGTGTACCTATTTTTTCTTTTCTCCCTTTGCAGCCTTTACAACACCAATCTTCTTACTATGTGCACAATCAAATGTTTTCAAAGCGACTATTCCCTTTGTTTTAGTTGTTGGTTTTTTTTTTGGGGTGGGGTAGGGTGGGGGGGGTGAGAGTACAACTGTTACTGTACTCAGGAATTATTCCTGGAAGTTCTCAGGAAACTATGTGGGGTTGTGAGACCTAGTTATCAACCCCAGATGAGCCATGTGCAAGGAAGGCCAATACCTTAACTAACCCCACTACATCTCTTAGGCCCCCTATTTCCTACTGTGTTACACTAGCAGTGAGTGGGAGTTTCTAAAGATCCATGCCCTTGCTAGAAATTAATTGGCCTTTGTGAGAAAACGAGGGTCAGGAGGTCTGGTCTAACTAGGAAACTTGCCACAAAAATAGATAGGGAGGAGTACAGTTTGGACAGAAAAGACCTCTATGACAATTGTTGCATTAATTATTGAGTCCTAGTAAAGTTAGATGGATGAATGGTGGGGCTTTTCTCTGCCCGGCCTGGCACCTGCAGCCCCTACAGCCTGTCGGGTCTGTAGGTGCAGGGTGACAGTGAAGAAAGGATCCACAGCTGTCAGATGAAGTTTCAGGAGAAATCCAGCTTTATTATAAGGCCCTAACTGCTATGTGCATATTCCTCACATGGCTTCTATGCTAAGCAGCCTCACTGCTTCCAACCTGTGTTTCTGATTGATTGCCTTCTTGCAGCATCTCTTGGGTCCCCTTGCTGCATCTGCCTCCCCCACTAATAATGACCAACCTCAGGCCCCTCACAGTTGTGGGAAGGTCTCACCATCCAGGTGAGTTAGGCAGGAAGTTGGGAGAGGGGTAACAACAATGACAATGGTAACTGGAAGTGATCACTCTGGACTAGAACTGAGTGTTGAAAGGGGTAGAGGGATTTGCATGACTCCCCTTCAGTAACAGTGTTACAAACCTACAGTGTCTAAAAGGGAAAAAAATAGAGAAGAAAGTTATTTTCCATAGAGGCAGCTTTCGGGGAGAGGGCTGAGAAACTCAGGACATTATGGCAGGAAATGAAAATTGGTGAAGGGTGTTGGAACATTGTATGACTGAAAATCAACCATCAGCTTTTAACTTATTTCAGTGATTCCAGATTTGTTTGTTTTTTTTGTTTTGTTTTGTTTTGGTTTGGTTTTTGGCCACACCCATTTGATGCTCAGAAATTGCCCCTGGCTTGGGGGGACCATATGGGACGCGGGGGGGTGGGGTGGGGGGGGGATCAAACCGTGGTCCTTCCTTGGCTAGCGCTTGCAAGGCAGACACCTTACCTCTAGCACCACCTCACCCGCCGCTTGTTTTTGTTTTTGTTTGGTTGTTTGGTTGGTTTTTGGGCCACACCCATGACACTTAGGATTACTCCTAGCTCTGGGAACCATATGGAACACCAGGAATTGAACCTAGGTCTGTCCTGGATCTTCAATGTGCAAGGCAAACGCCTTACCACTGTGCCCTGGCCCCACTTTTTAAACATTTCTTCTGTGTGTGTATGCTTGTATAGTGGACTTCTTTTGTGCATGTGCTAGTTGTTACAGTGATCAGTTCCAGGACTATTGTGGTGAACAAGCTCTCCCAAAAATCTCTGCTTTGATGGGCCTCATAACTGAGGGATGGTAGACAACAAAGAGGTTTAAATTAATTGTACTTTTGACTGGCACTAAACAGTATGAAAGCATTAAAGCAGGGGACCGAGAGACATGGGGCTAAGAGTGATCTGGGAAGTTATCTCTGAGTTATTTAAATAATGCACAAACAAGATTGTAGAAGAGCGGGGCGAAGAGATAGCATGGAGGTAGGGCATTTGCCTTCCATGCAGGACAGTGGTTCGAACCCCAGCATCCCATATGGTTCCCTGAGCCTGCCAGGAGTGATTTCTGAGCGCAGAGCCAGGAGTAACCTTTGAGCGCTGCCAGGTGTGACCCCTTCCCAAAAAAAGGATTGTAGAAGAGCAATATTGTGGAAATTCTTGAAATAATTTCTGGCAGAGGTAAAGTCTTTAGCTAAGACATGTAAAATTTTTTTCAAGAAATAAATACTTGGGGATAAATATTTAAAGACTTACAAACTTGTATTTTAGAAACATTGCTGAAATAAATGAAAGAAGACCTGAGTAAACTAAAAACATCCCAGAAAGACAGTGTGGTTAAGAAGACAGTCCTTGGGCCCAGGGAGATAGCACAGCGGCATTTGCCTTGCAAGCAGCCGATCCAGGACCAAAGGTGGTTGGTTCGAATCCTGGTGTCCCATATGGTCCCCTGTGCGTGCCAGGAGCTATTTCTGAACAGACAGCCAGGAGTAACCCCCTAAGCACTGCCGGGTGTGGCGCAAAAACAAAACAGAACAACAAAAAAAAGAAGACAGTCCTCAAACTCATCTACAGATTCAGTGGCAAGTCTCAGGTTAATCTCTTGCTGAAACTGACAAGCTGATTTTAAAAAATAACAAGACTAATGTAAGCAGAGTCCAGTGAGCGAGGAAAGGAAGTTGGTAGGGATGTAGTCATTGAGGTGATGGGGACCTCTGGACCCTATGGACTGAGACAGTTTAGATGTCCTTGGCCTCATCCTAGAACTAGTTAGGAAATTCTACAAAGGTTTAACTTAAGCAAAGGACTGGTGAAATTCACTATTTATTGAGTGCTTTTCTGTACTAGGTGTAGATTTGGCATGAGTGTGATAGTATACTGAACAGACAGAATGTTGTTAAATAGAATTTCCAGTGGTAGAAAATTAGAGCATCTCTTTTCTTCTGTGTGTTGGCATATTTTTCTGCCATATACACCTACTTAAACACTTTAAAATGAAAATAAAAAATGTTCGATATAAAATAATTAGAAGACTCAAAGAATACAGATATTTCAAGACTTACCACTTTGAAATAATAACCTTTGACATTCAGTAATTGGTTTCTTTTTGTTTGTTTGTTTTTGATTTGGGGCCACATCTGGTGACTCTCAGAAGTTGCTCTTGGCTATGCACTCAGAAACAGCTCCTGGCTTGGGGGACCATTGTGGGACACGGGGATTCAACTACAGAAACCGCTCCTGGCTTTTGGGGGACTATGTGGAACGCAGGGGGGATTCAACCACGGTCCATCCTAGGTTAGCGTATGCAAGGCAAATGCCCTACCGCTTGCTACCACTTCGGCCCCAATTGGTTTCTTTTTTAACTGCATTCTTTTGAGTGGATTTGTTATCAAACATTTCTCAAGTTTACTGTTGTGAGATCTTGTTCCCTAAAGCAAAAGTGAGAATCAGGATTTCTTTGGGCAGATGAGTCTGAGTTTTCTGATTTATTCCTTTCAGGTGGGGCTGGTCAGAATAATGTTCAGCATCAGTCCGCTGGAGAACCTGAAGCTGTACATCAGCAGCCGGCCTCCTTTGGTGGTCTTTATGATCAGTGTAAGCGCCATGGCCATCGCTTTCCTCACCCTAGGCTACTTCTTCAAAATCAAGGAGATTAAATCACCAGAAATGGCAGAGGTACAGTATGTTCCAACTTCTCTCAAACTTGACCTTGTAGAGTGGGGAAAATGCCATTTGACTCACCATAAATCTTGTGATTTGTTTTTCAGTCCCAGGAATTTGAGGTATTTAGTCTGATTTTCCCTCCATCTTCTGGTGATTTGTTTTGATAGAATATATTTCATCAGGGGCTGGAGAGATAGCATGGAAGTCGGGTGTTTGCCTTACATGCAGAAGGACAGTGGTTCGAATCCCAGCATCCCATATGGTCCCCAAGTCTGCCAGGTGCAATTTCTGAGCAGAGAACCAGGAGTAACTCCTGAGCGCTGCCGGTGTGACCCAAAAACCAAAAAAAAAAAAAAAAAAAAGAGAGAAAAAAAGAATATATTTCATCAGATAGTTACTGTTTTAAATAACGCTACTGTTTATTATAGAGTGTATTTTGAAAATCATATTTGTAAAGTGTTTCAGAAATCTAGAGAACTAGCTTTTATATTTGTGTTAAATTAGCTATAGTTAAAAGCTTTAAATGGGCTTACGAAAGAGTACAGGTGGTAAGGCTCTTGCCTTGCATGTGGCTGACCCTGGTTTATTCCCGGCACTGCATAATCTCCCAAGCACTGCTGATTGTGGCCAACAAAACAACACAACTGAAATATTTATTTTGGTTTTGGGGTCCTACCTGGCAGTGCACAGGGTTTACTCCTAGCTTTGCACCTAGGGAATCACTCCTGGCAGAGCTTGGGAAACCATAGCTAGCATTTGCTGGGGATTGAACCGATGTTGGCTGGATGTAAGGCAAATACCCTACCTTCTGTACTGTGACTCGAGCCCTTATTTTATTTATTTATTATGGTTTTGGACCATGTCCAGCGATGCTCAAGGGTTACTCTTGGCTCTGCACTCAGAAATTACTCCTGATGGTGCTTGAGGGACCATATGAGGTACCTGGGATAAAACCCATGTCTGTGCAAGGCAAGTTCCCTACCTGCCATACTATCACTCTGGCCCAAGGCCCCTGTTATTTTAAAGCTATATATCATCATGGAACTATCAACTTTTTTCATTGGATAAAGTGGGATTGAAATCCTAATGAAATTAAAAATTAGATTTAAATACAATTTTTTTTTTAATTTTTTTTTTGGTTTTGGGGTCATACCCGGCGGCACTCGGGTTAGTCCAGGCTTTGCACTCAGAAATCTATGGGGGACCATAGAGGATGCCGGGATTCGAACCAGGTCAGCCCTGGATTAGACGTTTGCAAGGCAAATGACCTACCACTGTGCTATCTCTCCTGCCTCTAAATACAAATATTTAAATCAAGAAATTTATTATTTATCTGTAAACACAACTTCTAGATTTTACATTTGGTAAATTTAAATATCAGTATATTGTCCTTTACTACTTGATAAATATCATAATTTGAATTCTTGGGCAGATTTTAAGATCTGTTATTTTTTCATAAATTAAATGTTTTTCATAAGAGCGATAAAATATGTTTAATAGGGATGAGTGACAGTATATCTGTGTATCTATTAATAAATATGCATTAGGAGTCATGTTAAATTGAATAGTTGAATTTGTTGATGTATAAAGTTTTTAGTCATTTTCTTCATAAATTACTTTAATACTTTCTCATCTTTTTTTGGTTTTGTTTTTTTTTTTTTTTTCCGGCCACACCACTGACACTCTGGGGTTACTCCTGGCTATGTGCTCAGAAATCGCTCCTGACAGACTGCCAGGTGTGACCACCCCCCCCCCCCCAAAAAAAAAAAGAAATCCTTTCAAAGAGAGGTTTTTCTTTTTTTCTTTTTTTTTCTTTTTTTGGTTTTTGGATCACACCCGGCAGCCCTCAGGGGTTTCTCCTGACTCTGTGCTCAGAAATCACTCCTGACAGGGTTTTGAATGAGATGCCGGGACTTGAACCACCATCCTACATGCAAGGCAAACACCCTATCTCCATGCTAACTCTCCGGCCTGGAGAGTGTTTTTTTCAAATTGAGAAGTATTTCTTAATCAATCACCGTTAATTAGTGTTGGCTTAATTTCTGGCCTTGGCAGATTTCTTTTTTTTTTTCCTTTTTTTCTTTTTCTTTTTTTTTTTTTTTATTTTGGGTCACACCTGGTGGTGCTCTGGGGTCCGTCCAGGGTTGCTGCAAGGCAAACGCCCTACCACTGTGCTATTACTCCGGCCTCACCTTGGCAGAATACTTACCATATTTTCCAGCGTATAAAACGACCCCCTAATTTTACAGTTAAAACATAGGTTTAGGCCTTTATTCGCTGTATAAGACAGAACGTTCCTGTGCTGCAACTGTATGTACCACAGTGAGCCAATCACAACAAGCAAAGGTTCAAAGGTTATACTGTAACAACTTCCTCTCTGACTGTCTAATCTGAGCAGGCTTTTTACAGTATAGATTCGGGTATAGAACATTGTATAATTTGCATGTATAAAAAGCTGCTTGGATTGGCTGAGTAGGAGAGGCGGTCCGAGCAGCCTTGCAGTGATTGGTTTAGGATCGAGTTGGAAAATTTGTTTCATGGCAATATACAGACGATTTTCATTTAACAGCATATTGAAACGTTTTCTGGGATATACTCGGCGTATAAGATGACCCCCGATTTTCAGTTGACTTTTTTTGTTTCAAAAGTCGTCTTATACGCCAGAAAATACAGTAGAGGTTGTGAAAAGAAATTGCATAGAATTTAGGGTGTAAAGTGAACTATTAAAGTTCTTTAGCATTCTGGCATTGCTTTTTGTCAGACAGAGGTCTAATCTGAATTAAACCAATCATTAGGGTGTATCCTGGATAATTTCTCTCTAATAATGTGAATTTAAACTCTGGTGTCAAAATGCTGAAGAACTTTGGTTATGTTTAATTTTTTTTTTGTTTTTGTTTTTGTTTTTGGGCCACACCTGTTTGATGCTCAGGGGTACTCCTGGCAATGCACTCAGAAATCGCCCCTGGCTTGGCGGGACCATATGGGATGCCGGGGGATCGAACTGCGGTCCTTTCTTGGCTAGCGCTTGCAAGGTAGACACCTTACCTCTAGCGCCACCTTCCCCCCCCCATGTTTAATTTTATGATTTTATTTTCAAATAAGCTCCCTAGGTTCTCAGAAAGATATACTGGAAAAATTTTAGGCACTTATCCTGATTCTGCTTACAACTGTGGAATTGGAGAATTCCTAATTTGCTCTGCACTTCTATGTCTAGAACAATATGCAAGGATGAGACTAAAAAATATATTTTCATCTTTCATGCTCTAGAATTGTTGGCTTTGAGTTTGTAGGTGTAGGAAATGTAACTTGCTATATCAAATTGTAGTCATTAAATGCTAATGTATGGTTGTACTGATAGGCTCCTTCGACTGCCTGGAGGTTGCTCAAATGGTGTTTTTAATTAATACTTATACTAGAGTAATTTGTATAATTTGGGTTATCTTCACTTCTGGCAACTTTTTCTACATGAATTTTGCTTGGAAGGAGTTATATTTAACAGTTGAAGATAGGCTTGTTGTTGCTATTTCAGCATGAGTTCATCTTTGGGTTTTCTGCTAACATCAAGATTCTACTGGATGCTTTTTTAATGAATGTAATCATGACATATAAGCTATGTTTTAAAAACTCAAGATTTAAATCAAAGTCTGAAAATGCCTTTTTCTTTCCTTTTGAAATTGTTCATATTCTGAGATGGCATACAAACTCCCAAGATGGAAGAGAAAAACATACCACATAAGTAAAGTTATTTACAGCTTTATAATCTAACAAGAGTAAACACGACAGTGAAGCCTTATTTTAAATAATTGGCAATAATTTAATGCCAGGTTCAATCTTAGGCACTCTATATGGTCCCCCAAATCCTATTAGGAGGGGTCCCTTGTTATTTTACAAAATTGACTCTGAAGTATAGTTGTTCTGTTCCTGTGAAATATCAAACTGTCTTTTGTGGGGCCAGCTCTTTCGACTACTCACACTGGTTTCTCTCATTTTCCTGAAGGATTGGAATACTTTTCTACTGAGATTTAATGATTTGGACTTCTGTGTATCAGAGAATGAAACATTAAAGCATCTTACAAATGATACCACAACTCCAGAAAGCACAATGACCAGTGGACAAACCAGAGTGTCTACCCAGTCTCCACAGACCCTGGAGGATTCAGGCCCAATTAACATCTCAGTTGCAATCACCCTAACTCTGGACCCACTCAGACCCTTTGGAGGATACTCCCGAAATGTTACTCATCTGTATTCAACCATTTTAGGGCATCAGATTGGACTTTCAGGTATCTGTCGTCACTTTCTTTTCAGGTTTCCTGGGCAGCACCTATTTCAAGACTGATTCCTAGCAGCATCTGGTTTACTTACATTATATTTGCATGTGTCTCACCTTTAGTTGAGTTTCAAATAAATAAAGTCAAGGAGCTGCATCTTTATGTAATAAAATGCTTGGGCATGCAATAGACTAGTAAAAGTTGTAGGGTTTCTTTCTGTACTTACATTTACAGACAACCTTTTTTTTCCCCCTTTTTTTTTGTCTTTAAATGACATTAGAATATATAACGGCAAATCTTACACAGTGATATTTAAGGTACACAACGGCAAATCTTGCACAGTGATATTTAAGGTAATGGTGACAATAAATGAGGGCCTTTCCACCAGCAGTGTTGTCCTCCCTTCATCTCTGTTCCCAAGCATATATCCCTTATCTCCTTTATCCCCAGAATGCTAGTGCATCTAAAAGCATATATGTTAACACTAATGTAAACCTTTTTTTTTTTTTTTTTTGCAGTTCCAGATATTTTTTTTCTTAAAGGTTTGGAGTCAAAGGAGCACTGTAAAAAAAATGTTAGTGTGGCAATTATTGTTTGCATGGGCCCACCAAAGTATGGGGGTCATGGAAAGGAAAAACTTTGGCCTAAGTACAAGGAGAGCCTTCCCCTGAAGTTTCCTGACATAAGACCATTTCTAGGCTCCAGGCAAACTAGTTCAGACAACCTTTTTTTCGATTAATTTTGTTGGAGTTTTCAAAGCATGCTATGAATATTGCTGTTCAGCTACAAATTTTTGAAATTCATAATAGCTCAACATTGAGCTATAATAGCATTGTTTTGGTTGCTGGGAAGAAATAGAAAAATGCTTACGATATAGCTTTTTTTTTTTTGGAATTTTGGAACTCTGGTATAGGCATGGATAATTTAATATTTTCAAGCACTAAGAGTAGTTTTTGTGCAAGTTCACACGGATACTTGGTAAGAAATTTTAAAAATAAGATCAGAATTCTGGAGAGATGGCCCAAGATCCCAAAGAACTGGAAGTCATACTTCGTGTGTGGCAGGTCCAGATTTAATCTCCTGCATGTAGTCTCCCAAGAAATACCACAAGTAGCCTTAGAGCACTATCAGGTATAACCCCACACACAAAGCAGTAAGTTAGGATGTTGAGAAGGTGTTAAAAGGCTTTATACTGGAGACCTAGGTCTTGAAAGAATAATTATTGATTCTTTTTATACCAACTGTCATTTTTAAGTCTTCAGAAGAAGCCCAGAGAAATGGTTTAATGGACTAGAGCAAAGCTTTGCATGCAGGAGACCTGGACTTGATTACCACTACCACATGGGCCGGAGAGATAGCATGGAGGTAAGGCGTTTGCCTTGCATGCAGAAAGACGGCGGTTCTAATGGTTCTAATCCCGGCACCCCATATGGTCTCCCAAGCCTGCAGGAGCGATTTCTGAGCATAGAGCCAGGAGTAACCCCTGGGTACTGCCATGTGTGACCCAAAATCCAAAAAAGAAAAAAGAAAAAAAGAACCAGTAGAACCAACCTTTGAGCAGGGAGTAGCCCCTCATTACTGATGGTGGCTCCAAAATCAACCAAATAAATAGACCAAGTCTTTAAATGAACATGGAGTATGTTTCACCCTTCTGTTGACTCAGGGTGTGCTGTTCCCATTGTCATATGGTCAGGAAATTTCTGAGTTTGCCATCCTACAAGGAGATCTATTTCTTGTTTGTGTGTGGGAGACTCTGGTTTTCATTTAAATTTTATCACTTACTAGCCTCTAACCTTAAGTCTGTTAGATCCTCTCATCCTCAATCTCCTGGTATGTCAAAGGGAACTAACAACACCCCTTTGGTCTTTTTATTGGGGGGAGGGGTCACACCTGGCAGTGCTCAGGGTTTATGCCTGGCTCTACGCTCAGAAATCGCTCCTGGCAGTCTTGGGGGACCATATGGGATGCCGGGATTCAAACTACCGAACTTCTGAATGCAAGGCAAATATCTTACTTCCATGCTATCTCTCTGGCCCCTCCTTTGGTCTTTTTAATGAGTTTAATGGTAAATTTTAAGTGACATGTAAGATATATGAAAGCATTTTTTTTTTTTTTTTGGTGTTTGGTTTTTGGGTCACACCCGGCGGTGCTCAGGGGTTACTCCTGGCTGTCTGCTCAGAAATACCTCCTGGCAGGCACGGGGGACCATATGGGACACAGGGATTCGAACCAACCACTTTTGGTCCTGGATCAGCTGCTTGCAAGGCAAAAGCCGCTGTGCTATCTCTCTGGGCCCATGAAAGCAGTTTTAAAATAATAGGAGTGCTTTGCAAATGCTGTGCTAGAACAGTGGTGATCATAATCCAACCAGCCCCAGGTTTCCAACTTGGGCACTGCCTGCCTTCTTACTTGACATTGTCCCAGGCCCTGGCTAAAGACACTTTGTAGCTTTATCAGATGAGTAGTAAGTCTCCATAGTCTACCTTGGGACAGTTGTTCCTTCAGTCCTACATAGACAAGTGGTCTGTTTTATGGGCTGTTCTGTGGATGTTTTCTTTTTTATAGTCTCTGGGTGATTCCTGGGTAATTTTGATATCAGGATTCCCTTCAGGTCCAGGGAATGAATGATACTTGGATTCTTGCCTTTATTTACCAAATGGTTTTTCTCTCCTAGGCAGGGAAGCTCAGGAGGAGATAAACATTACATTTACACTCCCTACAGCGTGGAGTTCGGATGACTGTGCCCTTCACAGTCACTGTGAGCAGGTGGTGTTCACAGCATGTATGACCCTCACAGCCAATCCTGGTGTGTTCCCTGTCACAGTGTAAGTGGTTTCCTGACCCAGTGGATGTGGGTGAGATACCCTTTTACTAGAAATAGGACTGGGGTGCCTTGGCAGATTCTCAGGAGGCTCACTTTGACTATTAATTACCTTGACTTCTTTAAAGAACTTCTGGGATTCTGTAGATAGAATTTCTGCAAATAATTATCCGGGTTGATGCTTTGGCGAAGTAGCAGAAGCCCTGACTGTTGTGTTATCTTAAAGTACCTTTACTGATGATAGAATAAGCATATCTCAGAAAATATAAACAAGAGCTGAGCCTGTGACCAGAATAAATCATAATTTGGGATCCTGAAGAGGAAAATTTTGTTCTTCTCCATTGTCCAGATTGTCCAGATCTTACAGTTGAGAACCAACATTTAACTGAAAGAGAGGTGGGGAAAAAAAGAAAAATAATATTTTTGTCTTCGAAGTAGAAAGTGTTGTTTTTAATTGGGGGGGGGTTAGGCTGGGTCATACCCAGCAGTGCTCAGGGGGTTACTCCTGGCATGCTCGGGGGACCATATGGGATGCCGGGATTCGAACCACCTTCCTTCTGCATGCAAGGCAAATGCACCACCTCCATGCTATCTCTCTGACCCTGAAAGTTTTGTTTTTGAAATAAAATGTCTCAGTAGCAGTCATTTGAAACTCTATTTCTGAAGCTTTTTCATATTTTTTGAGCAACATTAATGTTCTCACCAGACCTTTCTTCCTTTTTTCTCTTTATCGTCATCTTTGCAGAGATACAGATCTATAAATACATGAAATACAAATTGTAGCTATTCAAAGGATTTCCTTTTATTATAATAATAATCCTGGGGTTTATCTTAGCCATTTGGGAGTTTATAGGACAAGATGAGATGATTTGCTGCTAAGATGATGGAGATGATTGCATGTAAAGTTTCCTGTTATAAAAAAAAATAGACTGAAAAGAAGTGGTTCCTTTTTTGGCAAAATCATAAGTGAAAGGACCATGATTGAACTTTGAAGCAGAAATATAACCTCCAGACACATAAATATCAGATGCTTATTTCTTGTCCTGTTACAAGATTGTCCTGTTACAATACAATCTGTTATTCAAAATTCCTTCCACTAGATGTATCACGGTTCTGATAAAGAAATAAGTATGTGTCTCTTCTTTTTTTTTCTTGGTTTTTGGGTCACACTTGGCGGCGCTCAGGAGTAGAGTTACTCCTAGCTCTGCACTCAGAATTCCCTCCTGGCAGGTTCAGGGGATCATATGGGATGCTGGGATTTGAACGGGGGTCAGTCCTGTGTTGGTCGCATGCAAGGCAAATGCCTTATCATTGTGCAATTGCTCCAGCCCCCCCTCCTTTTTTTTTTAAATGCATATGGCTTGCTCAGTATTGTGTTAAGGGATCAAAGGCAACAAATGTCTCAGACCACAGAGCATGTGTGTCTCCCTCTCTCTTTCCTGCAGACAGCCACCCCACTGTGTTCCGGACACATACAGCAATGCTACACTCTGGTACAAGATCTTCACAACTGCCAGAGATGCCAACACAAAATATGCTCAAGATTATAATCCTTTTTGGTGTTACAAGGGCGCCATTGGAAAAGTGTATCATGCTTTAAACCCCAAGCTTACAGTTATTGTTCCAGATGTAAGTGAAAATAAGAGAGAGAGAGAGAGAGAGAGAGAGAGAGAGAGAGAGAGGAGAGAGAGAGAGAGAGAGAGAGAGAGAGAGAGAGAGAGAGAGAGAGAGAGAGAGAGAGAATGAGAGAATGAGAGAGGAGAGTGTGTGTGTTTTCAAGATTTCTTTCTGGGCTGGGAGATGAGTCAGAGAGACTTGGGCTGTCAGCCACATAACTGAAGGGCAGTAAAAGAAGAGACATATAGGAGTTAATGACTGGATTTCTGGAAGGAGTGAGGATCTACGGTGAGTTTTTTTGTTTGTTTGTTTGTTTGGTTGGTTGGTTTTTGGGTCACACCCGGCAGCACTTGGGTTATTCCTGGCTTCTACGCTCAGAAATCGCTTCTGGTAGGCTTGGGGGACCATATGGGATGCCAGGATTCGAACCACTGACCTTCTGCATGCAAGGCAAACGCCCTAACTCCATGCTATCTCTCCGGCCCCTAGGGTGAGTATTTTCATAGTGTTGGGGTACAGAAGTCTTGGCAGGGGGCCAGAGAGATAGCATGGAGGTAGGGTGTTTGCCTTTTATGCAGAGGGTCAGTGGTTCAAATCCCAGCATCCCATATGGTCCCCCGAGCCTGCCAGGAGCAATTGATTTCTGAGCATAGAGCCAGGAGTAGTAACCCCTGAACACTGCTGGGTGTGACCCAAAAGCTAAAAATAAATAAATAAATAAATAAAAATAATAAAAGAAGTCTTGGCAGAGGGCTGCTTAGGAAGGTCTCTGGAATACCATGTCTTCACTTAAGAATTAAAATAGTTGATAATTGGGGCCGGAGCAGTGGCACAAGCCATAAAGCATCTGTCTGCCTTGTGCGTGCTATCCTAGGACAGACCACGGTTCGATCCCCTTGGCGTCCCAATGGTCCCCCAGGCCAGGAGTGATTTCTGAGCATATAGCCAGGAGTAATCCCTGAGCATCACCAGGTGTGACCGAAAACCAAAGCCAAACCAAAACAAAAAAGTTGACAAACCTGGGCCCGGAGAGATAGCACAGCGCCGTTTGCCTTGCAAGCAGCCGATCCAGGACCAAAGGTGGTTGGTTCGAATCCCGGTATCCCATATGGTCCCCTGTGCCTGCCAGGAGCTATTTCTGAACAGACAGCCAGGAGTCACCCCTGAGCACCGCTGGGTGTGGCCCAAAAACCAAAAAAAAAAAAAAAAAGTTGACAAATCTTTGACCTTAGGTTACAAAGTCAATCACCAAGCAAAAACGTGGGGTGGAGTGAAATACAGACTGCAGAGTAGAAGAACCATTGGTGGAGAGTATTGGATACTTGGGTGGTGACCTGTAGTAATTGTGGACATCAAAACCACTAGCACTGTTGTAAACATGTGACCTAAATTACAATTATTAAAGCAAAAATAATTATATGATTTCAGAGAGTATAGGAATTAAGTTGTTTCATGCTTTGCATGTAGCTAACTATATAGTTCAATTTCCAGCACTGCATATGGTTCCTCAACCACCCCCAGGGGTCACCCCTGAGTACAGAGCCAGGAGTAGTTTTTTTTGTTTTGTTTTTGGGATCACACCCTGTAGCGCTCAGGGGTTACTCCTAGCTTATGTTCAGAAGTCACCCCTGGCAGGCTCCATCCCTCTGCATGCAAGGCAAACGCCCTACCTCCAAGCTATCCCTCCAGCCCCAGGAGTAGTTTTTTTGTTGTTTTTTGTTTTTGGGCCACACCCAGCGGTGCTCAGGGGTTACTCCTGGCTATCTGCTCAGAAATAGCTCCTGGCAGGCATGGGGGACATATGGGACACCGAGATTGGAACTGACCACTTTTGGTCCTTGGATCAGCTGCTTGCAAGGCAAACGCTGCTTTGCTATCTCTTCGGGCCCAGGAGTAGTTTTTTTATAGACTGTTTTTTGTGAGTTCCTAAGCAGGTAATGGTGCAAAGACAAAAAGATTAAATGGATGGGCCATGGAGAGAGCTCAAAGGACTAGAGAACATGCTTTGTATGAAATCAGGAGCCAGGAGTTTGGTCCTGGCACCTCATACCCTCCCCCATGACACCCCACTGGGTGTTACCCTAGTGACCACTATTGGGCCCAAACATTGAACTATCTGGTCCAGTTAACCATGAATCACCAAGAATGGCACTTTGTGCCCCTTCGGCTTTGCTTGAGAGACCCACATGGTAAAGTTAAAAGTTAAAGTTGAGGGGCTGGAGAGATAGGATGGAGGTAAGGCATTTGCTTTTCATGCAGAAGGTCATTGGTTCGAATCCCGGCATCTCATAGGGTCTCCCGAGCTTGCTAGGAGCGATTTCTGAGCATGGTGCCAGGAGTAACCCCTGAGCGCTGCCAGGTGTGATCCAAAAAAAAAAAAAAGTTAAAGTTGAGATTGTGAGCCCTGTTTTTAGAGACAATATTAAAATATGTTGATATCCTAGGGGCCGGAGAGATAGCACAGCGGTGTTTGCCTTGCAAGCAGCCGATCCAGGACCAAAGGTGGTTGGTTCGAATCCCGGTGTCCCATATGGTTCCCCGTGCCTTCCAGGAGCTGAGCTGTTTCTGAGCAGATAGCCAGGAGTAACCCCTGGGCACCACCAGGTGTGGCCCCCCCCCCAAAAAAAAAAAAAACCAAACAATAAAATGTTGATATCCTAATACAGATGTATCTGGTTTATTCTCTTTTTTAGGATGATCGTTCATTAATAAATTTGCACCTCATGCACACCAGTTACTTCCTCTTCGTGATGGTGATAACAATGTTTTGCTATGCTGTTATCAAAGGCAGACCAAGCAAATTGCGTCAGAGCAATCCTGAGTTTTGCCCTGAGAAGGTAAGCTGTGGATGGAGTCTGGTCCAGCATTTTGCTAGAGATTTCTATATGGAAAGTCCCATTCAGGTTTTTTTACATTGTTCTTCTGAAACCTAGCTTCTTAAACTGTGGATTATGACTGCATATAGTTTCCTAGCTGAATGTGGTATCATGAAAAATTTGACCACAGCAAAAGGTTTCTGAATGTACAGTGGTCAAAAATTAAGATCAACCATGGAATGAATGTAGGTGTTTCTGACAGTGCTTGCTTGTCCATGTTTCATATCTCCATCATAAAGAGATTACAAGTCGGGGCCAGAGAGATAGCATGGAGGCAGGGCGTTTGCCTTGCAAGCAGAAGGACAGTGGTTCGAACCCTGGCATCCCATATAGTCCCTCGAGCCTGCCAAGAGTGGTTTCTGAGCTTAGAGCCAGGAGTACCCCTGAGCACTGTCAGGTGTGACCCAAAAACCAAAAAAAAAAAAAAAAAAAAAAAGATTACAAGTCGAAAGGATTTTAGAAGCCCTATGTAGAGCAGAGATTCCCAAATTAGTTTACAGACCCCTTTTCAGAAAAAAAAATTATTCATGTGTGGCCCTACTATTGGGAATGGATTTGTTAAGTGAACAAACTGAATGCACTCTCACAGTTGCATCTGAGACAACTACTGCCCACTGGATTGTCCTATTGCTTTGGGAGTTGGCATCACCCACTTGGAGACTACTCTAGAGCAATGTTTCCTAGTTGGAGATCATAGGATATTCCGGAGTGAAAAATTACATAAATGTTGCCATTGCATGGACTAGACGGCCAACTGGTAGATCAAGTCGCAGGAACAAATCAAGGTTGAAAGGAGGCCTGGTTGGAAAAAACATGGGAGACATTGCTTGAAAGAAGCCCACCTTGTAGAACACAGGTCAGGATTCTGAATCAGCAGATTCTGTCACTTAGCATAGTAGGTCCAATAAATTGCAGGAAATCATTCTATCCTGGATGAGATTTAATAACCTCAGGAGTATTTAGGGATTTGCTGAAGGAGTTGAATGGTTCCCTTGCCTGATGTAGCTGGGCATGTGATGCAGGCTTTGGGTAGAGAATCCAGAAAGATACAGGAGGCTGGGTTTATCTGAATGTTGCTATGTGACTGGTTTGTATATCTTAATCTTCTCTAGGTGGCTTTGGCTGATGCCTAATCCCATAATTGGTGGTTTGCTGAGGGAGAGAGACTGAGAAAACCATAATCATTGCCTGCTGAACCCAGCCTGGACCTGGACACTCTGAATACATTATCTTGCAATGTTGGGTTATTCCAGCCAAAGACATTTCAAAGTGCCTGTAACTGATTTGTATATATTTATAAAAAAAAAAAAATCCAGAAATTGGTCCAATGATGCACGTGCTTTGCACTGGGTACAGCCAGAACCTGTCAGCCTCACCTGTTCACTTGGCAAGATGGTTTCTTGGAGCACCAGAGAGGAATGGTGATCAAGCCATCCGCTGTCTTCAAGAGGTCATGGGGCATTCATTACCGGTGGGGTTGAGGTTTGCTTTGGTTCTCACTTTAGCCCAATATGTACAGAATGTTCAAAACAGTCTGCACCTTTGATATGATACTGCATTTCCAAAGCCACCAATCCATTTTGTGGATTTATGTGTCTGTGGCTTAACAATCATAGTAATAATGGTAATAAATACCATTTTCTCTGTTTTGCTTGCAAGGAAACATGCCTATCTTTCTATGTTTTTTTTTTTCTTTGAAGAAAAATAAAAATAGTCGCATTTTAGTACTACTCTAGTTAGGACAGACTTATGCTTTTTTTAATCTTGAGTAAAAATTAAGTATTTAAAAGAGTCACCTACACAAAGATCTAAGTTTCATTTTCCACTTGGAGGTGTGGAACATGGCTTGACTGAGTTCACATAGAATATCCCTCTTTTTTTCCTCTGTTGTCCATTTTTCTTCATTCTTATAGTTATAGCAGTTTTTTCACGAGGGCTTAAAAAATAAGAACATGGCTATAGAATAAATTTAACTTCTGGAATGCAGATAATATTAAGAAGAAAGAATGATTTGGTCTAATAGTTGACAGTTTCTTGGTGTTTTTGAAGAGGAGATTAACTCACTCTCCTCTTTTGCAATTAAAGTATGTTAGGAAGGAAAATAGTAACATTTTCTGGCAACAGTGCTGCGTGACATGACAGATACACCTATGAAATTGAATTAAAGCATTTCTTAGGAAAACCAAAGCTCTTTTCTTTCCTAATAACATTTTGATGATGTAGTTGCTGCTCTCTTTTCCCTTTTAATCCATTTTCATTTATATTTTAAAATGTGTGTCATCTTTTCCTGTAGTAGTTTTATTTTTTTTCCAGAAAATATTAATAGCCTTTTTGCCTTTATAACGCATCATCATGAGTGATATCTGTTATCCCAAGCATTGTTCTATCAAAAGGGCAAATAAGACCTTAGACATAACTGGCAACTCTTCTTTCTCTTAATTCTATAGTCTATTCTAAATTAGAATTTGTCTTACAATCTGGAATGTATCAGCCTAGAATATTTTATTCCAGGCATTCTTGAATGGAAAGCAATGTTTTTTAACTGAAGATTGCCAAATCACCATAGTTACTAGATGTAATGGTATTCCTTTTAGTACATTTCAAGCACAATAATATATTTGTCTGTCTAGTTGTTTTTTTTTTTTTTCTTTTGATATGTTCTGAGTTACTTAATGATGCATGGCTAATATGTTCATTTGGGTTTTTCTTTGTACCTGAGGCTCTTATGAGATAAGATAGAGATTTGGCTTGGCCTTTACAAACTCAGCATCATGAAGACCAACAGATTTTAGATTAAGCTGCTACTGAATTAATGAAGTCCCATCAAAGTGGAATTATAGGATTAGATTTATAGCTGACAAAGTAATATAAAAGGAGAAAGACAGGCAAAAAAAAAAAGTCAGGTTCACTGATTTGTGTAGTCCAGTAAGTTTTCTGACTTTACCTATCTTTATTTGTGTAATAGGGAATGGCTGGAATCTGTAGCCAGGAGAGGAAGGACTCTTAAGTTATAGGAAAGGAAGTGCCAAAATACCTAGACAATATGATTTGTGTTAAGGTTAGGACACAGTTTAAAATCCCAACATCCACCTAAGCAGGTAATTCAAGGAGTTTATTAAAGCCCAGAATCATGAAAGCTGGGAGACCAGGGAACTGGGTGAAGAAGTCTAATAATTGGAGACTTCCACAGAGCCACAGGAAGTCCGGAGGATATGTTAGTACTGGAACCTTATGCACAAGACCTGGTCGTCTGCTGTATTTGGCTGGTGGACATCAGGATCAGAAGAGTGTTACAGACAGGGCCTGTTTGCTGTCCAAGGGTGACCTACCACAGGAGCATTGGTCATCCTTGGGCCTCTTAAACTAGAGGTCCAATAAAAGGTCAGCAACTTACTATTACAACGATTGTTTCAGATCATATTGATCTCTTTCCTTTTTCCTTTTGTCCTTTCACTGTATGACTTGAATCAGTTTTGATTCTATTTGTGAGTTTTTCTTTTCATTAGGAACCTGCCGTTTATGTTACATTTTTTTTGGCAGTATGTAGGTGTTCAGTATCCTGGTTTTGAACCCTCCTGCGGGCATTGTGGGGTTACAAAAGCCGGCAGATCTTTTCACTTATCTTGCTGCATGATGGTCAGTAGCTGATCTGTTATGGCATTCACTTCCAGATTAATTTTCTGTGTTTGAAATATGTGCATATGTGCTTTACAGAATAAAACATCTGAATTTATTTGCTCTGTCTTTGTTTCTTCCAGACAGATGGGTGTTTTGTAAGGAAGAACATATGCGATAAATATTCGGGTTTGGTTTTTATTTTGGGGGGGGGGGGCACCTGGCAGCTCTCAGGCATTACTCCTGGTTGTTTGCTCAGAAATCATTTCTGGCAGGCTCAAGGAACCATCTAGGGTCCTGGGGCTGGAATCCGAGTCGATCTCATATAAAGCAAATGCCCTACCAGCTTTGCTATCTATCCGGTCTCAAACATTTGGTTTTTCTCTGCTATTCTTTACAGTGTCACCTATTATTGGGATAAGAATCCACAGTGATTCCTACTGAGCTGTTTAAGAGTCTTGCCAAGTTTAGAGTCTTCTCCCTTAGATGACAGAATCTCTTTAGTGTAGTAGACCCCAGGTGCTCATAACCCTGACCTAAAACCTGCCCTGAAGAAGTAATGCAGGTTAGTAGAGCGCCTTTTAATTAGATGTGGGGATTTAAAAATGCCCTCTCAGTTACACAGACCCTTCTTATGTCTTACCTGAGCTACCTGAACTACTAAGCAGGGCCCTAGTTGGTTCTGTTTTTGCAACCTGTAAGTTTAGTTGTTGCTACTAAGAAGGAAGCCCTCCCTTCTCTGCCTGCTGCTTTCCTGTAGCCCTCCCAGAAGCACACCGAGGAGCAGAATTAAGGCTATACCAAAGCCTATGCCACTCATCTCTGGGAATAATTTCAATGATATCTTTTATTTATTTATTTTTTTTTTGGTTTTTGGGCCACACCCTGTGACGCTCAGGGGTTACTCCTGGCTATGCGCTCAGAAGTTGCTCCTGGCTTCTTGGGGGACCATATGGGATGCCGGGGGATCGAACCGCGGTCCGTCCTAGGCTAGCGCAGGCAAGGCAGGCACCTTACCTCCAGCGCCACCGCCCGGCCTATATCTTTTATTTTTATTAAAACCCATAGATGAGGGGTCAGAGAGATAGCACGGAGGTAGGATGTTTGCCTTGCATGCAGAAGGATGGGGTTTGAATCCCGGCATCCCATATAGTCCCCCGAGCCTGATTTTATATATTTATTTAAATGTTTTCAAGAGCTTAGAATAACAGCAAAGCCTACCCTCATCTGAACACTGCATATACATTTTTCATACAAGCAGCTTTAGATTTCAAAGGCTTATTCTCCTGAGTAACAATGTTGATAGGCATGTGAGAATAAACAACCTTTTCCTTGAAGTGCAAGGTGGGTCTGGACATCATCCTTGGTCTGGACATGTGCATGACTCCAGAGAGTGAACTATAACCAGTTCTGTATCTCATATTCTGTTACCCAAAGTGGTATCCTGGCTTAGGATTTTTTGTTTCCCCTCAAATTCATGATATGTTGAAACCTAAACCCATTGAGTTCTTATTTCAAGGTGAAACCTTTGGGAGGTAATTTAGATAATGCAGGTAAAAACCTCAAGGGTAGAATTAGAGGGGCCAGAGTGGTGGCGCTATAGGCTAGGGGTCTGCCTTGCAAGCACCAGCCTAGGACAGACCACGGTTTGATCCCCCAGTGTCCCATATGGTCCCCCCCAAACCAGGAGCGATTTCTGAGTGCATAGCTAGGAGTAACCCCTGAGCATCAAATGGGTGTAGCCCAAGAAAACAAAAACAAGGGGCCGGAGAGATGGCATGGAGGAAGGGAGTTTGCCTTACATGCAGAAGGACAGTGTGGTTTGAATCCCGGCACCCCATATGGTCCCCTGTGCCTGCCAGGGGCGATTTCTGAGCATAGAGCCAGGAGTAGCCCCTGAGCTCTGCTGGATGTGACCCAAAAACAAAAACAAACAAACAAAAAAAGGATAGAATTAGTGACAAAATAAAAACCACACAGTTCTTTCCTTTTCTGTATATGAAGACAGTCAGGAAATGGGTTCTCTTAAGACTAACTGGCTCTTCCGGATCCTTATTTTTCAAGATCTGATAAAAGTTTCTGTTGTGTACAAAACATCCAGTCTGTGGTGTCTGCTGCAGCAAACTGAGCTGGCTAATATCCTGCTACACTGTCATGGGAGCTCACTATCCAAGGAGAAGAGTCCATACTGATAGGCCTGAAGGGTTCACAGATTGGTTGGACAAGAAGAAAATTTTAATTGTGAGAGATTACAGACGCATCAAAAACAGGTATATGGGGCCCGGAGAGATAGCACAGCGGTGTTTGCCTTGCAAGCAGCTGATCCAGGACCAAAGGTGGTTGGTTCGAATCCCTGCCAGGAGCTATTTCTGAGCAGACAGCCAGGAGTAACCCCTGAGCACCGCCGGGTGTGGCCCGAAAACCAAAAAACAAAAGAAGTTTGGCTGGGAAAAAAAATAACGATTGCCAATATTTCCCAGGCTGACATCTCTGTGGCATTCTCAGCAAGAGGTGCCAGGGAAGTCACTTTCTTCACAAACTACAGCAGCTCAGTGCCACACCCTACACCTCCAACAGAAACAGCTCACCTCCTTGACTTAACCTTATCAAACTTCCAAATCACCAAATTTGTTTTAAGATTCTGTACTGTGTGGTCATACAACACCTCAATATTTTTTATTTTGTGGGGCACACACCAAGTGGTATTCATGGTTGCTCCTGGTTCTGCACTCAGGAATTGCTTTTGATGGGCTTAGGGGACCTTTGGGGCTGCTGGGGATCAAGCATACAAGACGAGAACCCTATCCACTGTACTGTCTAGCCCCCAACACCTCAGTATTTTACAGTAGGATAGCCCAGTGGTATCATGAAAGTTACATTTATCTGCCAACCTGGTGAGCCTGAACAGTAACATAGAAAGAAGGCTCAATGAGCACCAACCACTGGCTAGTAAATCCTTAGACAGTGACTTTATTAACACTGTGGAGAGATGTACCAATCATTTCAAATTGACTCCTGTTGACCTAATTTTTGATCATTTGCCTTTGTTTTTTTTGTTTTTTGTTTTTTTTTTTTTGTGTTTTTGGGCCACACCCGGTGATGCTCAGGGGTTACTCCTGGCTATGCGCTCAGAAGTTGCTCCTGGCTTGGGGGACCATATGGGACGCCGGGGATCGAACTGTGGTCCGTCCAAGGCTAGCGCAGGCAAGGCAGGCACCTTACCTCTTGCGCCACCGCCCGGCCCCGATCATTTGCCTTTGTAACAAGCAATATGAAGTAAGTTTGAGCCTGAAATGGGGCAGGCTATGGTGATGGGTGGTAGATTAAGGACACTGGTGAAGGGAAGGTCCCACTGGTGCTGGTGGTGGGACTGGTGTATGAACATCTAATACCAGAATAACTTATAAACAACTTGATAAATCTCAATGTTATAATAAAAATTAGGAAAATTGGTTTTACTGAATTAACTTATTTGCTGATCTTTTTATCAGCACGTTTTCTACCTTGCTTTGACTTTTTCCTCTAATTCTCCCATTTCATAATCCTGAATTGTCAATATGCATTTATTTATCTGATTATATATTGCTGCACTATTGAGTGTCTCAAACACCATGAGGCATTAATCTTGATGCTCTTTGTTTATAGACTTCGGGCAGGAATCTCTAGGCATAAATTGTCTCTGTTCCCTGGTGCCTGAGTCTCAGTTGGAGTGATGTCAGTGGCTGTAGACTACGTCTGCTGAGGTCCTAGTGAGGTTCTGCCACTTACTTGTCTGGGTGTTTGGAAGAGGATGTTCACCAGGAATAGAGAGTGGGGTGCCATCACATTCCCTTTCCATCTAGTCTCAGCTTCTGGGGGTGTCACGGACTGATTAGTCCTGATACTAAGAAATCTTCTAGGGTCCCTTGGAAAGGTGGATGCAGAGTCAGCGATGGGTGATAGGCCAAAGATTCAAGCTCTGTTCTGTTTATTCAAAGCAAAAGGTGAAATACTTTTACTCAGTTTACCACATTTACAAATTTATTCAATTTCTTGACAAGACATTTTCAGACAGAACTAATTGGTAAAAGATGCACAGGGGCAAATTGTTCAAGGCATTTTCTGATGCAGGGTGTTTCACACTCTTGAGTCATTTTGCTATCTGAGGTTTTTAGCTAGCAAGTTCAGTTCCCAGAGACTGGTGTTATTTATTGTTTGGGCCTTATTTCAGTTCATGCATTCTGAGCTGGGACTTGAAATATTAACCCTAGATAAGACTGCATGTGGGCTAACAGCAAAGCTAGATTTGAGAGTAGTAATTATTCTGTAAGACTAAATAAAGAATATTTGAATTTGCAAATGTTCCTAATCTGTGTTTATATAAATCTGAGTAATCTTTTAAGAGAAGCTCTAAGAAAAGTGAGTAATAATTATTCTTTAAGACTAAAGAATACTTGATCCACGCAAATGTTAAATCTGAATAATCTTTAGAATGTCAGCTTAAGTTATCTTTTTTTTTTTTTTTGGTTCTTGGGTCACACCCAGCAGCGCTCAGGGGTTACTCCTGGCTCTACGCTCAGAAATTGCTCCTGGCAGGCACAAGGGACCATATGGGATGCCAGGATTCAAACCACCGTCCTTCTGTATGGAAGGCAAATGTCTTACCTCCATGCTATCTCTCCAGCCCCAAGTTATGTCTTAAAATAATATTTATGCTACATCCCCTTTTTCCCTGAATGCTTCATGGACAGGCAACCAAGATTTTTCAGGGCCCTAATACCTGTGAGTATAGGTTACTCTCCAAGCATCCTTTCTTACAGGTGTTACTTTTCAAACACCCTCTCATGAGTACAGGCATGCCACGCTTTGACACCTCCATTTTAGGGGAATTAAGCAGGCCCACCAGATGTATCTATGGATTTTTCTGGAGCAGTGAGCTGATAAACCCCCAAGAAATATTTTAGCCAGCAAGCCTATTTGTGGACATTAATTATACCTCTACGTGGATTACTGGCAATATTTCTGAAATTCATGCCATGGTAGTGACATTAGATCTTTCTTTATATTATTTGGCATTGTCTCCCTTGCAAAATTACAGGCCAAAATATGGCCTCAGTCAATGATTTTGTTCAGGGAAACTTTCAGTACCAAAAGTCTACAGTTTCCCTCTTGGGGCCAGAGGATTAGCGTTTGCCTTTCATGCAGGCCATTGGTTGGAATCCCAGTATCCCATATGGTCCCCCGAGGGAGCCAGGAGTAACCCCTGAGCCCAACCTAGTGTGACCCAAAAACAAAAACAAAAAGTTTCCCTCTGGCTAAATAAATCTACATTTCTAAAGTTAGGACCAACTAGGTCTTCCAATCCTCCTTTCTAAACTAGCTACACCCCTTCCCACCCCCATCTCCTTATTCTGCTAGATCCTTCTTCCTAGCTGGGGACTTCTTAGATTTTTTTTTTCACCTGTACTGGCTACTTTTGATATGTATATTTTAGCAGGACCTGCTGTCATTGTTTTCTGTGCTTCTATGACTCCTGCCTTTTGTCAATGCGGAAATTCCTTTCCTGCCTAAGACTGGGTTGGCTATGTATATATACTACCAACATGGAAGAGTAAAATTGTCTCCCGTCTATGCCAGAAGACCTGGGTCCTCATACAATATTTGTGTGTGGTTATCATTTAATTCTTTGGTTTTGTTTTGTTTTGGATTTTGGGCCACACCCAGTGGTGCTCAGGGGTTACTCCTGGCTGTCTGGTCAGAAATAGCTCCTGGCAGGCACGGGGGACCATATGGGACACCGGGATTCGAACCAACCACCTTTGGTCCTGGATCGGCTGCTTGCAAGGCAAGCACCGCTGTGCTATCTCTCCGGGCCCGGTTATCATTTATTTCAATATTATTTTGCTGCCTGTGCAACCCACTCTCTCTGAAGTGGATTCATTGAAATCCCACTTCTGTAGGACAGAAGCTGCCTGCATGGGCGCCAATTGCTACAGATATCTTGCGTCTGAGCAACTCTAGTGGAAAAATCCTTCATGAGAGTAAAGTAGGTAAACATGAGCAGCTGGCAGAATAATATTGAAAAAATGACCACACACAGTAAAATTGTCTCACGTCTATGCCAGAAGACGTGGGTCTCCATACTCTGCAAGACGCCCACAGCACAGGCAGCTTTGAAAAGTTCTTGTAATAGTAGACAAGCATTTGAAAAAAATTCTCGGGTAGCTAAGCCTTTTTTTTTTTTTTTAACTTGGTGCCTTTCTAGGTCTCAGGGTCTATTTGGTGGATGATGTAGAATGGGGGTATACCCTGGAAAGAGTTCCAGGGAGAAATAATGTTTCCAAGAAATGACACATTTCTTGGAGGTCACATCTGCCGTTCTCTTTTCACCTACCCAGATTTAAAGGAAAGGGGTACAGGTGCCAACGAGGTAGTTCAGTGGGTAGGAAGCTTGCATTGCACACAGTTGACTTGAGTTAATTCCTGGCATCTCTAGGGTGTCTGAGCACCTCTAGGGAGTGATCCCTGAGTCCCGAGTCAGGAATAAGCCCTGATCACTGCCTGCTCCCACCCCCCACAAAACGGGAGAGATGCTGATTCTCATCTCCCTGAAGAGAGCCAATGCATTGTGGTGGGGCCATGTGGGAAAGCCACCTTCTCATTAGTCAATGCAGAAATTCCTTTCATGCCTAAGACTTACTTTCTCTTTCTACTGGTGCCTAGGATGTTCTATGTTTCATTATTTTCTGTTTCTCTTAAAGATACACCAGGCTGTACTAATGAATATGGTGCAATGAACATGTAAGAATGTCTTTTTCATTCTACTAAAACCAATTTTGAGTTAAAGTTGCTTAAGGGATGGGGCCGGCAAGGTGGCACTAGAGGTAAGGTGCTAGCCTTGCAAGCGCTAGCCAAGGAAGGACCGTGGTTCGATCCCTCGGCATCCCATATGGTCCCCCCAAGCCAGGGGCAATTTCTGAGCGCTTAACCAGGAGTAACCCCTGAGCATCAAACAGGTGTGGCCCAAAAACCAAAAAAAAAAAAAAAAAAGTTGCTTAAGGGGCCAGAGCAGTGAGGCAAGCAGCAGGGTGTTTGCCTTGTATGTGGCTGACCTAGGATGGACCGTGGTTTGACCCCCCCCCCCCCCAGGGTTCCATATGGTCACCCAAGCCAGGAGCATTTTCTGAGTGCATAGCCAGGAGAAACCCCTGAGCTTCACTGAATGTGGCCCAAAAACAAACAAACAGAAAAGGAAAACATTAAAAAAAAATGCTCTTTATCACTTAATCATTAGGGAAATCCAAATCAAGACAACAATGAGATATATCTTACACGGTGAGGATGGCATATATCAAAAATAATTGGAACAATCTCTTCTGGCTGGGCTGTTGTGAGAAAGGAACTCAACCACTGTTGGTGGGAATGCTGCCTAGTCCAACCCTTCTGGAAAACAGCTGCCATATGACCCTACGACTCAGCAATCTCTCTCTCGACAACAGAAAAACATTACTCCTGGCTGTCTGCTCAGAAATAGCTCCTGGCAGGCACGGTACAATATGGGACACCTGGATTCGAACCAACTACCTTTGGTCCTGGATTGGCTGCTTGCAAGGCAAAAACCACTGTGCTATCTCTCCTGGTCCCCAAGAGCAATTTCTAAGCACAGAGCCAGGAGTTACCCATGAGTGCCACTGGGTGTGGTCCAAAAACCAAAAAAAAAAAAAAAAAAAAAAAAAAATCTAAGACTTGGAATCAACCTAGATGTCCAAAAACAGATGTGTGAATCATGTAGATTTACACATACATACAATGGAATAGTACATAGCTGTAAGGAATGATGCAATCATGCAATTTGCAGCAACATGGATGGAAGTAGAAGACATTATGTTATATGAAGCAAGCCAGAAGAATGATAAATACAGAATATCACTTATATGAGGTATTTAGAACAACTGCATGAAGAAACGCAGTGGTTTAAATAGGAGCTATCTTGAACATCCTTGCCCCAGAGTATAGTGAGGAGAAGGAAAGAAACTGAGTGGAAGAGAAAAAACACGAATATGAAAGGATGGAGGCCAGGGGGCAAGAGGTCTCAGGTGCATTGATAGTGTTAAAAAGGACAAAATTAGGGGCCCGAGCTATAGCACAATGGTAGGACATTTGCCTTGCATGTAGTCAATCCAGGATGGACCTTTCTTAGTTCATTCCCTGGCATCTCATATGATCCCCTAAACCAGGAGTAACCCCTGAGCATCACCAGGTATGGCCCAAAAATAAAAACAAACAAACAAAAAAGGACAGAAAATATCCATGCCAAAGGCAACAACAATGGAATCAAGAGACCCAAACTCTAACAATCTAAACTTGGGCCTGGGCCTGTTATACTGGCAAGCCTGGGGGAGTGGGGTGGTGGTGGTGATATGGGATGCACTTGGGGAATACTGGTGGAGGAAGTTTGACACCAGTAGTGGGATTGGCCCTGATTCATTGTATGTCTGAAACTCAAGTATGAAGGACTTTGTAAATCACAATGGTTTAAATAAAATAAAGCAAAACAAACTGGGCAGCTCAGGCTGGTCCTTCCATGGAAAACATTTTCTCCCACCTGCCAAAAGCTAGGTAGGCCTCTTGCCCAGTTTTTCTATAGTAGAACTATACCTTTCAAGGTGGGTGAGTAAATGGAAAGGTAGGGATAGCCTGATAGGACTGAGCTGTTTCTATTTGTTCCTTCCTTTACTCCAGCAAATTCTTCCAACTTTCCTGTTACTTAAGATGTGAACTGACTCAGTCCTGCTGCTGGCTCCCAAAGAGGTCTGATGACATGGTGTGACCTTATCACCTGAGACCAAGCTCAGTTGTAGCTTTCCTAGTATTCTTAGGAGGGACACAAACCAAGAAACTGGGGAGCTTATTGCCAATCCTAGGAAACATAACAAAGAATTGATAAACTTTCAGCAGGCATCCTTAGAGCAGTATTGCTGGGCCATATGCAAACTCCACAGCTAGTCCTCTGAGGTATGTCCATATTGTTTTCCAAAAGGGTTTTCCCCAACTCTGTGTCAACACTGGTTGTTGTTCTCACAGATTAATGTCAGTCACTTTGGTGTGAGGTGGTATTTCATTGCTTTTTGTTTGTTTTGGGGCCACACCCAGTGATGCTCAGGGGTTACTCCTGGCTATGTGCTCAGAAATCATTCCTGGCTTGGGGGACCATATGGGAAACCAGAGATTGAACCGTGGTTCGTCCTAGGCTAGCGCACGCAAGGCAGACGCCTTACCGCTTGCGCCACCACTCTGGTCCCGTTATTGCTGTTTTGATATGCTTTTCTCTTTGAGAAAATTTTTGTTCATCTCTTTTCTCCATATTTTTATGGAATTGGATTTTTTTTTTTAGTAAATTTGACCAGTACTTTATATATTTTGGATATTAACCCTTTATCTAGTTAGTGGTGGGCAGATACTTTCTCAGTCTGTGGGCTGTCTCTGTATTCTAGTCCTCATTTTCTTTTAAGTGCAAAATCTTAATTTAATGTAGTTCCATATTTTCATATTTGCTTCCAGTTGCTTGGTCAGTGTTGTTTTGTCTTTAAAGATGTTTTTAGTTTCAATGTATTTTATTGATTCTGGTCTAATCTTGAGGTCTTTCATCCACCTTGACTTTACTCTTGTGAATTGTGTAATTATGCTCTAATTTCATTTTTCTACATATGGCTATCCAATTTTCCCAGTACGATTTATTGAAGAGATCTTCTTTACTCCTCTTCATATACTTAATCCCTTTATCATATATTAACTGTGACCATATATCTGGGGGTTTAACTCGGAATTCCAGTTCAGTTCTATTGTTCTCAAAGTTTATCTTTATTCTAGTACTGTGCAGTATTATAGCTGTGTAATCTAGCTCAAAGTTGGGAAAAGCAATGCAATACCTCTAGTTACCAACCCCCCCACCCCCCAGGATTGCTTTGGCTATTGAAGAGTTTTATGGTTCTATACAAACTTTAGTGTCAGCTCCCATTGACCTGGAAGATGTCTTTCTTTCTTTTCTTTTTTTCTTTTTTGGTTTTTGGGCCACACCCGGTGGTGCTCAGGGGTTACTCCTGGCTGTCTGCTCAGAAATAGCTCCTGGCAGGACGGGGGACCATATGGGACACCGGGATTCGAACCGACCACCTTTGGTCCTGGATCGGCTGCTTGCAAGGCAAACACCGCTGTGCTATCTCTCCGGGCCCTGGAAGATGTCTTTCTTAGAGTAATCTCCAGTGGAAATTTCCTGAATATTTTAAGCTTTATCCTTCATAGTTGGAGATCTGATCTTTCAAGCAATAATACTTTGACTAGTAACAGATAATATTACTTACACAGCTGTAATGTCCTATTTGGCCAAAAAGTCGAATGCAGGGGAAAGTCCTTTTTCTTTTTTCTTTCTTTTTTTTTTTTTTTTGGGCCAAACCCGGTGACGTTCAGGGGTTACTCCTGGCTATGCGCTCAGAAGTCACTCCTGGCTTGGGGGACCATATGGGACACCGGGGGATCGAACCGTGGTCCGTCCAAGGCTAGCACAGGCAAGGCAGGCACCTTACCTCTAGCGCCACCGCCCGGCCCCGGAAAGTCCTTTTTCATAACATTAAACTACCATAAAATATTATGACAGCATTTTTTTTTTTTTTTTTTTGGTTTTTGGGTCTCACCCGACAGTGCTCAGGGGTTACTCCTGGCTCCATGCTCAGAAATTGCTCTTGGCAAGTATGGGGAACCATATGGGACACCGGGATTCGAACCGATGACCTTACCTCCATGCTATCTCTCCGGCCCCCCTTTTTTTTATTAAATATAATTTTTATTTTAATCATAGTGGCTTACAACATTTTCAATAAGATGATTGAACTTCCAATCATTATTGCTATTGGAAAAAAGTCAGTCATTATACCACACACAATTATTTAAGATTTTTTTGGGGGGGAGTCACACTGGCAGCGTGCAGCGGTTACTTCTAGCTTGCACTCAGAAATCGCTCCTGGCAGGCTCAGGGGACTATGTGGGATGCCAGGATTTGAGCCATCAGTCTGTCCTGGGTTGGCTGCATGCAAGACAAATTACCTATGGATGTACTATCTCTCCAGCCCCTTATTTAAGTTTTTTTTTTTTTTTTTTTTTTGGGTCACACTCAGCAGCACTCAGGGGTTACTCCTAGCTCTACACTCAGAAATCACTCCTGGCAGGCTCAGGGGACCATATAGGATGCAGGGATTCAAACCACTGTCCTGCATGCAAGGCAAATGCCCTACCTTCACGCTATCTCTCTGGCCCCCTTATTTAAGATTTTTAATGTAGTTTAGGTAACATGATTTTGTGTTAATTTTCATGGTTTTACAAAACAAATCATTGCACCTTCACCATCACTGAACTGCTCAGCTCCTTGCTTCACTCCTGGTGATGCCACCTGCTGTTCCTACTGCTTTATTATTCCAGTTACGTAAGGACTAAAACTTGTCTTCTTTTGTCCCTGGCCTTTGCTCATTTTGTTTCTCTATCCCATATGTGAGTGAGAGTGAGATGATTTGGTATTTATACAATTTTCTTTTTACAAACATTCCATGCACACTCTTACCCATCTGTTAAGCCCATGAATATCCAAAATCTTTGGCAAAATAAAATTTTCATCTTAGTTACAAATAATCTTGTAATGTTTTCATCTTAGTTGCACCTTCACAAGTAATTTTGAACCTTTCTGTTCTTGACAAAGCAATCAGAAGCTTGTTAGATGGCACAAGCTATTATCCCAAACAAAGGCATTCTCCCAATTTCCTCTTTCCTTTTTCACCTCTCTCTTTGATATGTAAAAGTCCACCTGGATCTCTCTTACCCTCCCCACCAGTTGAATTTGTACTGGGATAATAAAGAAAGATCAGTCTGGTTTGGCTTTCATAGAGACCATGAGGCAAGAAGCCCTGACTTTTATGAATCTCTCCTGATTGGTCTGGTTTATTAATCCTTCAAGATTAATTCAGACCCATTTACCTGGGGTTGGAAATATGGTGTGTGGGAGATTTCACAGTGTGGGGATTTATTTTACAGAAGCTAATGTCCCTTTTCCCTTGGTGGCCCTTATAGTGCAGCAGGCAGCGCGTCAGTCTCATAATGTCCCTTTTCCCATGAAAGGCACATCAACTATGTTTTTCAGCCATAGAAATGCCTGCCTGTCACACATGTTTAGGCATTCAGTGTCTCCCTAGCTATGAATATTATTGTTGTAGGACAGGATACTTCTCAATTATGGATTTTTTAAGGGGGATTTTGGCCACACCTGCTGATGCTCTCAGAGGTTACTCCTGGCTATGTGCTCAGAAATCGCTCCTGGCTTGGGGGACCATATGTGACACCGGGTATTGAACCTTGGTCCATCCTAGGTTAGCTGCATGCAAGGCAAACATCCTACCCCTTGCGCCACTGCTCCAGCCCTCAGTTATGGATTTATTTCAACGTTGTGATCCATTTATTGTTATCTTAACCCACTGAAAATATGTAGATTCAACTAGGAATTTGGCAAGTTTGCTAATGCCTCTGGATTGTCAAATGCTCCAGCATTTGGATCAGGGGAATCTTCAATGATAAAATGCAAAGGCAACGAAATGAAAACTTAACAAATGGGACTAAACCAAATTAAAGTTTCTGCACAGCGAAAGAAAATGATAAAACTTAAGGGCATTCATTGTGTGTTGTGATATACAATGGTTCTGGATCTGCTGCTTCAAGGCAAACGCCGCTGTCCTATCTCTCTGGGCCCATACTGAGTATTTTTTTTTTTTTTTTTTTTGGTTTTTGGGTCACACCCGGCGGTGCTCAGGGGTTACTCCTGGCTGTCTGCTCAGAAATAGCTCCTGGCAGGCACGGGAGACCATATGGGACACCGGGATTCGAACCAACCACCTTTGGTCCTGGATCGGCTGCTTGCAAGGCAAACGGCGCTGTGCTATCTCTCCGGGCCCCATACTGAGTATTTTTAAAGACTGATTTACTATGAGAAGAAAGTTTAAGCTGGTAAAGACCACTTAAGCTGGGAAAGCAGTGATTCTCAATATATTTTGAACAAAGTATTTTGTCAACTGCTATCATTGAAACAAAGACCATTACTTATAAGAAAAATACTTGTAATATTTACATATAAATATTTAGGGTGGCATATGATTTAAGCCCACCATGATTTCAGTGGGAACAGCTTTTCCATGGACAGTCACTGGTCTATGGGATAAGTGAAAATCACTTAACTCAATGTGTCACTTAACAACGATTTCCTATGTCTTCAAGATTTAATCATTTTTATAAAACAATGAACTAGACAAGTGAAATGGAATCAAGTTAGTAATTTTAAATGCATCACAGAAGTTCAATGTCAGTGTTAACACAAAGAATATGTATCCATGCTATCATTCTTTTTATTTTTTTTTTTGGCTTTTCGGTCATATCTTGAAGGTGCTTAGGGGTTACTCCTGGCTCTGTGCTCAGAGATCGCACCTGGCTCCTGGCAGGCACAGGGGACCACTAGGGGATGCCAGGATTCGAACCATCACTGTTACAAGGCAAAGCCTTACTGCTGTGCTATCTCTCCAGCCCCATGTTAGTCTTTCACAAGAAAAAAAAATTGTTATTTCAATTGAAAATTTAAAACTGGACATTTCTGGGGCCGGCGAGGTGACGCTAGAGGTAAGGTGCCTGCCTTGCAAGCGCTAGCCAAGGAAGGACCATGGTTCGATCCCTGGACATTTCTGAGAACTTGCAAAATGAGTACTCTATGTACAGAAAACCAATCAGGGGGCCGGAGAGATAGCATGGAGGTAAGGTGTTTGCCTTGCAAGCAGGACGGTGGCTCGAGTCCTGGCATCCCATATCCCTGCCAGGAGTAATTTCTGAGCATAGAGACAGGAGTAACCCTTGAGTGATGCTGAGTGTGACCCAAAAACAAAAACAAAAAAGAAAACCAATCAGAACCTACTAAGAAACCTGATTTTAATTAAAATAAAAGCTTTCCATAATAAATGTGTTTGAGGGGCTGGAGTGGTGGCGCAGGGAGTAAAGCACCTGCCTTGTGTATGCTAGCCTCGGATGAACAGCAGTTCGATCCCCCAATGTCCCATTTGGTCCCCCAAGCCAGTCTGAGCACATAGCCAGGAGTAACCCCTGAACGTCACCGGGTGTGACCCAAAAACCGGAAAAAAAAAAAAGTGTTTGTGCAAATCTTTATTTGTAGTCTAAACTTCTCTTGAGAATGTTATAAAAGTATCTGCCTACCACAATCTGAAATACTAAATAAAAACCCAAACCTGTATTCCCCAAGACACCAGCTGATTTAGCAGATGTTTATATCACAACAGACGTTGTTCTGAGAATCCTCATACTTATTTACTTATTCCTAAGAATCTCCAATCCTATGAAAGGCAGAGAAAAGAAAGGGAGTTAAGAAGCCACCTGGAAACAAACAATAGTTTAACAAAAATAGTGGTTTATTGATTATAATTTTAACTATATAATATATATTATAAACTTTTAACAATTAGAAATAGAGAGTGGTAATGAGTTAAGGGGTAAGGCATTTGCCTTGCACGCGGCTGACCCAAGACAGACTGCAGTTCGATTCCCGACATCCCATATGGTCCCCCGAGAACTGCCAGGAGTGACTTCTAAGTGCAGAACCAGGAGTAACCCCTGAGCACTGCCCGGTGTGACCCCTAAACAAAAACAAACAAATTAGAAATATACTATTTTTTTTTTACCAGGAATATTCAGGTCATGGCAACATTGTCAATGAAACCTACTCAGTTCCTGCTTAGGCATCTTATAACTCTTTTCCAGATAATCAGCAAGTCATCATCCAAATTTATATTAGGACAAGATAAAATTATTCTATACCCAAATTTTTTTAAATAGGAATAAGTCAGTTTTCTCAGCAAATATTTCCTTGTCACTGAAAATGCTCCCCCTGTAATTAATCTTCGTATAAAGTTCAAAATTGGACTTTAGTTCTTAAAAATGCCTCATATAATTTTATCTTGGAAAGCTTCAAGGGAATAAACATAAGCTAAATACTGCTCTGCATTTTGTACACTGAATTTCACTTTTGGTTAAAATCCAATTTGTAAAATGAAAATTGTACATTGTAATACCTATTATTTTTTTAGGAAAGTCTTTCTGTGTGCATGTTCAACACACAGATAGCAAAAGCCAACTGTGAGCAAATATTTTGGCAGACCATAGAAAGGACTGTGGGACATGAAAATGCTTTAGTGTTAGAAATCTGAAGAAACAGACTGATGTTATTCGAACTTCTCATCTCCTTCTTCCACATCTTTCAAATTGAGTACTTCCAAAGAACCTTTGCCTCTTGTCTCCTTTTTTATTAGCTCGTCAATTTCTCTGAAGCAGCCAGGGTCAATGAGACACACCTGAAATATTTAATACAGTAATTTACTACAGGAAGCTCAGGAACACAGCAGAGAGCTTTTATATTCTTTGACAAATGTATAGCACTTCCCAGGCATCTCTACAACTATCTCCCACGCAACGGAGAAGATGGTGCATGGGACATCCAATGGGTATTGTCACGACCTTTGCTCTTCAGCATGCAGGTTCCTGTGACAAGGCAACAGCCTCTGGTTTAAAGACCTAATCAGATTTTTCACCTATAAAAATGAAGAGGTTGGGGCTGGAGTGATAGCACAGTGGGTAGGGCATTTGCTTTTTGCACGTGGTCAATCAGGCTCAATCTGTGGTATCCCATATGGTCCTCTGACCCTTCCACGGTCTGAGTGCAGAGCCAGAGAGTAACGCTAGAGCACAGCTGGGTATAGCCCAAAATGCAAAAAGAGGTGGTTGGACTAGAAGATGGCAATTTATAAAATACAATATTTATCATTACATTTTACAGATCTTTTTAAAAATTCGTACCTGAGGAGAAAAAAGCTGACATGCATTCAGGGATCTCCAGGAGGGGTTGGGTTGTTGGGGATGGATTAAGCCTGGGTCAGCCACATGCAATATAAAGGCTTTAACCTCTGGGCCCGGAGAGATAGCACAGCTGCGTTTGCCTTGCAAGCAGCCGATCCAGGACCTAAGGTGGTTGGTTCGAATCCCGGTGTCCCATATGGTTCCCCTTGCCTGCCAGGAGCTATTTCTGAGCAGACAGCCAGGAGTCACCCCTGAGCACCACAGGGTGTGGCCCAAAAACAAACAAACAAACAAAAAGGCTTTAACTCTGTACTATTGCTCTAACCCTGAACATTTTCTTTTGAATCAAATGTTAAATATTGAAAGGATTTAAAAACTTTCCCAAAGAGTTACAGGCATATTATTTCACATCTAGAATACAATACACAGTAATTCTCTGGAGCTTATTTATTTATGCACTAAAGAAGGGCACAAAGCCCAAAGGTTTGCATCTGTAGACATCTGAATTCACACTAAAGTGAGGGGTTAAAACTCAAAAGATGTGATGCTTTCGTTGCTTAAAAAATGTGTACATATGCTTTGGGACTGGAGCAATAGTACAGAAGGTAAGGCATTTGCCTTGCATGTAGCTGACTTGGGTTTAATCCTTGGCATTCCAGATAGTCTCCTAAGCACTGTCAGAAATAACCCCTGACCACTGCTGGGTGTGGCCCGAAACAAAAACTAAAGAAAAGCAAAAAATATGTGAATATGGGGCTGAAGAGATAGCACAGCAATAGGGTGTTTACTTTGCATGCAATCTGGGAGGGACCCAGTTCCACTCCTGGCATCCCATATGGTCCCCTAGCCTGCCAGGGGCAATTTCTGAGTGCAGAGCCAGGAGTATGACCCCTGAGTGCCATTGGGTGTGGGCCAGAAACCAATCGATCAAACAAACAAGTTTTTAAAAAAATGTGTGTGTAAAAAAAATGTGTGTATATGTATATATATATATATATATATATATATATATATATATACACATGTATATATACACAAATATTTATTGTATATATAAATAAATAAATATATATATGACACTACATATGGTTTCCCAAACCCTGCCTGGAATGATCCTTGAGAGAAATAGGAGTAAGCTCTGAGCTTTGCTGACTGTGGGTAAAAGAACATAAGTTAATAAAAATGATTTAACTAAAAACCAAATCAAACCAATCAACCAAACAAAACCACCACCACCCCAAAATAAACCCAAACTGTGTGCTTACCTACATTTTTGACTCAACTCTAAATTTTTGGGGGAGTGGAGGAGGGAGCAAGGTAGGGGTCCCAAGGGTGCTCAGGGGTCCTTCTTGGGGATTCTTGGCAAATTAGGCTGGCAGTTCAGTTCTTTGCCAACCAAAGATAAGGTGCTTCTTGGGCCTGTAGTATGAGATTAACCAGGTCACCCTACTCAAGGGCCTTTAGGTCCACAAACAGTGTGGTACTTTGAGACTCCTGGGTAAAACCACACAGAGCTAGGGCCTGAACCAGGCTCAGCTGCATGCTGATCTTTGTCCTATACCTCCAGCTCTTTGACATTCTTTTTTTTTTTTTTTTTTTTTTTTTGGTTTTTGGGCCACACCCGTTTGACGCTCAGGGGTTACTCCTGGCTATGTGCTCAGAAATCGCCCCTGGCTTGGGGGGGACCATATGGGACGCCGGGGGATCGAACCGCGGTCCTTCCTTGGCTAGCGCTTGCAAGGCAGACACCTTACCTCCAGCGCCACCTACCCGGCCCCGCTCTTTGACATTCTAACCTAATTCTAAACAAGCAGTTTCTGGAAGTGTTTAATTGCTCATACTTCTAAATGTCTGCCACATAATTCTGACTAGAGAATTTTGGTAAATGAACACAAAGACCAAAGAATACAGTTTTCAGAGAGCCTTACAATTTCTAACTGCTGGCTGTAGTCTTCACTTTCTACCACCTTGATCAGTGGCTTGAGTTTTTCTTTCAGCTTCTTCCCTTCATTCAGTGGGAGAATAAAACGAAGTCTCATGTGAGCACGTTCTATCTTCATTTTGTCCTTTAACTGCTTTATTACTTCTAAAGCCTATCAAGACAAAATTGAAAATGCATGCAATTTCTTTGCTGCTTCTGTCACACTGTTCCATGAAGTATTCAAAGCAGTTTTTCTATCTAGTTGGAATGAATAGTCAATGATTTCTTAGGTAAGAACATAAGCAAAAAATAAATTAACTTAAGAAAAAATTAAAAATTTTTATTTTTGGGTTTTGGGTCACACCTGGCAGCACTCAGGGGACCATATGGGATGCTGGGATTTGAACCACCATCCTTCTGGATGCAAGGCAAACACCTTACCTCCAGGCTACCTCTCTGGCCCCCTTAAGGAAAAATTAAATTGAACTTTAAAGGGGCTGGAGAGATGGCCCTACAGGCCTAAGATGGTAGGACGGACTGCACTTGATTCCCCAGCGTCCCATATGGTCCCTCCAAGCCAGGGGCGATTTCTGAGCGCATAGCCAGGAGTAACCCCTGGGCATTAAATGGGTGTGGCCCAAAAAACACAAAAACAAAACAAAGAAAAATTGAACTTTTAAGATTAAAAACTCTGGGGCCCGGAGATATAGCACAGCAGTGTTTGCCTTGCAAGCAGCCGATCCAGGACCTAAGGTGGTTGGTTCGAATCCCGGTGTCCCATATGGTCCCCCCGTGACTGCCAGGAGCTATTTCTGAGCAGACAGCCAGGAGTAACCCCTGAGCACCACCGGGTGTGGCCCAAAAACCAAAACCAAAACCAAAACCAAAACAAAAAAAACTCTGATCTTCAAAAAAAAAAAAAACAACCAAAAAACCAAAACCAAAAACAGAAAACCCAGAAGACAACCAGAAAGGAAAGAAAAAAAATGCTGCTATTTTTTCCTTTTCTTCTTTTTTGTTTTTGAGCCACACCCAGTGACACTCAGGGCTTACTCTTGGCTATGCGCTCAGAAATCGCTCCTGGCTTGGGGAACCATGTGGGATGCTGGGGATCGAACCTCAGTCCGTCCTAGGCTAGCAACACTGTTCTGGCCCCCTGCTGGCATTTTTGATATTACTCGTATTCAGAATTCTTTTTTTTTTTTTTTTTTTTGTTTTGGTTTTTGGTTTTCGGGCCACACCATTTGATGCTCAGGGGTTACTCCTGGCTAAGCGCTCAGAAATTGCCCCTGGCTTGGGGGGACCATATGGGACGCCGGGGGATCGAACCGCGGTCCTGATCCTTGGCTAGCGCTTGCAAGGCAGACACCTTACCTCTAGCGCCACCTCACCGGCCCCTTATTCAGAATTCTTATAATTTGAAGATGAAGATATCAATAAGTTAACACCGGAAAGACAGTATAGGAGGTAAGGCACTTTCCTTGCATGTGGCTGTGTTTCATCCCTACCACATCTGGTTCCCCAGGAGTAACCCCCAAGTACTGTTTAATGTGGCCCCAAAACAAACCAAAATACAATCAGGCCTTGCAGATAACACAACCTGGTATCCCATGCCCTGCAGCCATGATCAAGCCAACCATGTTATTTGAGCCTCTGGGCTACACTTCCTTTGAACTGCTTGCAAAGAAACTTTTTTTTGTTTTTGATTTTGTTTTTTGGTCACACCTGGTGACGCTCAGGGGTTACTCCTGGCTATGCGCTCAGAAGTCACTCCTGGCTTGAGGGACCATATGGGAGGCCGGGGGATCAAACCACGGCTAGTGCAGGCAAGGGAGGCACCTTACCTCTAGCACCACCGCCCGGCCCCACAAAAAAACTTTCAAGCAGAAAATCTTCATGCTTTGAGCAATGGTCAGAAAATATTTGGTTATTTCCTGTTTCCACTGGATTATCCTGGGATTTATGTGCCAGGGTGGGGACTTCATTTGCCTCAATGGCACCAGCAGAGAGAAGTTTGATGATTGAGAATTTTAACCTGAAGAACATGGGTCCTGACTTGTCCACGGCAAATGGCAGACCCAACACTTAAGAGTTCCTAGTTTTTCCTTTGTATCGAGACTGAGTGGTTGGATAACTAGCAAACAGTGATTGACAAGGTGAGGGAGGACAAGGATCCTGTGAAATCCATGTAGTGCTCTGAGTCCAGGAATGCCAAGACCAGCAAGAAGATGACAGTTTTGAAAGGGATAAGCCTGAAGACTATCATTCTCTTATTCTCTTAACTACCATCTTCTACAGCTCAGTCCTCTATGTTCTGCCTGCAGTTCTCTTGGAACCATAGTTTCCCTATCCCCCTCTAAGTCTAGCTGAATTGCAGAGTTGTCGGTGATCATGAAATAAGAAATTAAAAAAAATAAAAACGAAGTATCTAGTCAAAGGATATAGGGTTCTCAAAAATAAAAACGAAAAAAATCATGAAGCACATGAAATTATACTCATTTGAGATTAGACTGAAATCCCAAGAATGGCAACAATTAAAGATAAACAATGAATATAGATTAAACGTAGTTACCATATATGATTTAGTAATTTCATTCCTGTAGACAGAAAAAACCAAGTCAACAGGAAAAAATTATAAACTATAATTTATAATTTTTATAAAATTATAAAGTATTACTACTTCTTCTCTCTCTCTCTTTTTTTGGTTTTTGGGTTATACCCAGCAGCGCTCGGGGTTACTCCCGGCTCTACACTCAGAAACCACTCCTGGCTGGCTCAGGGGACCATATGGGATGCTGGAATTCGAACCACTGACCTTCTGCATGCAAGGCAAATGCTTTACCTCCATGCTATCTCTCAGCAGCATTACTTCTAATTGTTAAAAAGTTTAATAAAATGTGGGGAGAGAGTCTCATTCACTGCTGGTGGGAATGTCAACTGGTCCAGCCTTTTTGCAAAAGAATATGGACATTTCTCAAAAAACTAGAAATGTGGGCCCGGAGAAATAGCACAGCGGTGTTTGCCTTGCAAGCAGCCGATCCAGGACCAAAGGTGGTCGGTTCGAATCCCGGTGTCCCATATGGTCCCCCGTGCCTGCCAGGAGCTATTTCTGAGCAGACAGCCAGGAGTAACCCCTGGGCACTGCCGGGTGTGGCCCAAAAACCAAAAAAAAAAAAAAAAAAAAAAAAAAAAAAAAAAACTAGAAATGTGCTTCTATATGACCTAGTATTATGGATCCTGAAAATATATATACCTTAGGAGGCCAGAAAAACCATTTAATAAAAGGCATGTACATTCCTCTGTTTATTGCAGCACTCATCTCAATAGCTAGAATCTGTAAACAGTTCATGTGCCCAAGAACAGATGAGTGGATAAAAAAACAATAGTACATATACACACTGAAACAGTATACTGCCATTAGAAAAATAAAGTTGGGGCCGGAGAGATAGCATGGAGGTAAGGTGTTCGCCTTGCAGGCAGAAGGACGGTGGTTCGAATCCCGGCATCCCATATGGTCCCCCGTGCCTGCCAGGGGCGAATTCTGAGCATGGAGCCAGGAGTGACCCCTGAGTGCTGCCTGGTGTGACCCAAAAATACCAACAACAACAACAACAAAAAATAGAGAAAGAAAAAGTTAAGGGGCCGGAGAGATAGCACAGTGGCAGGGCGTTTGCCTTCCAAGCGGCTGACCCAGAACCTTAGGTGGTGGTTGCATCCCATATGGTCCACCGTGCCTGCCAGGACTGATTTCTGAGCACAAAGACAGAAGTAACCCCTGAGTGCTGCCGAGTGTGGCCCAAAAACAAACAAACCTCTTGTACATAGAGAATGATGGAATGTGTTGGCAATAGAGAGGAGGGTTAGGAATACTGGTCCATGGTAGGAAGCTTGGTACAACGAGTGGGGGAGTGTGGTTAGGGCAGAGAATGGAACACTATAACAATGACAATTGGAAATGATCACTCTGGGAAATAACTGGGTACTTAAAAGGTATAAAGTGAAATATTCCTTCAGTAACAGTATTGCAGACCACAGTGCCTAAAAGGGAAGGTAGGGTAGAAGGAAGAGGGAGGAGTACAGAGAGAGTGGGGAAAAGGAAAGAGGGAGAAAGAGAATATATCTGCTATAGAATTCGTTCGAGGGGCTGGTAGGGAGGAAAACTGGCGCATTGGTAAGGAATGGATGTTGTAACATTGTATGGACACTGCTGAAACCTTTCAAAGCAACCACTAGCAACTATGTGTATTTTTTTTTTTTTTTTTTTTTTTTGGTTTTTGGGCCACACCCGGTGGTGCTCAGGGGTTACTCCTGGCTGTCAGCTCAGAAATAGCTCCTGGCAGGCACGGGGGACCATATGGGACACCGGGATTCGAACCAACCACCTTAGGTCCTGGATCGGCTGCTTGCAAGGCAAACGCTGCTGTGCTATCTTTCCGGGCCCGAACTATGTGTATTTTAATTTGATTAAAAAAAGTTTAATGGAACAGGAAGAGGATTCCTTATATATCACTATCTTAGGTTTGATTTTTGCACCATGGACAGTCCCACGAGCAAAATGAGGGGCCACTTCTGAGCATGGCAGGATGTGGCCCAAAGTGTAAAGAATCAATACTGATAGTGTGGTATTTTTATGTAATATTGGCATTCATAAAACATGAAGTACTGAGACATGATACAACATGAACTAACCTTACATATTGTACTGTATCCATTTACATGATTGTTCAAAGTAAGTCAATAAAGACCAGATGGTAAGTTTGTGGCCATATGAAGAGGAAGGAACAGTGACTACTAACTGGTGCTTTTTTCTTATGCTAATGAAAATGCCCTCAAAGCAGGTAATAAGGTAGAACTTGGGAAGTTTTTTTTGGGGGGGTCATACCCAGCAGCACTCAGAGGTTACTCCTGGCTCTATGCTCAGAAATCGCCCCTGGCAGGCACTGGGGACCATATAGAATGCTGGGGATTCGAACCACTGTCCTTCTGCATGACCTCCATGCTATCTCTCCGGCCCCAGAACTTGGGAAGTTTTTGAGCATACTGAAGCAGCGAACATACTGAAAAGTTGGCTTTTATGGTTTGTGCAGTATAAATAGAGCCAAAAAAAGAGAAGTCAAGATGATTGTAAAATTTAAGTTTTATCTTTATAAGTTTGATTTGAATAGGAAGTTTTTGTTTAAATAATTTCATTACTCTTTTCTTTCTTTCTTTCTTTTTTTTTTTTTTTTTTGGGCCACACCCAGTGATGCTCAGGGGTTACTCCTGGCTATGTGCTCAGAAATCACTCCTTGCTTGGGGGACCATATGGGATGCCAGGATTCAAACCACCATCTGTCCTGGATTGGCTGTGTGCAAGGCAAACGCCCTACTGCTATGCTATTGCTCCAGCCCCTCATTACTCCTTTCTACATGTCCTATTTTCTCTCTCCCCTCTAACAAAACTGTTCTACCATTTGCTCCCAAGTAGTATCATATTTATTATTATTATTCTTATGATTTTTAATTTTGAGCCACATCCAGCGGTGCTCAAAGGTTACTCCTGGTTCTGCAATTCAGAAATTGCTCCTGGCTGGCTCGGAGGATCTTATTGAAAGGGAAAAGAAACAAAATAATTTTTTCTGCAGCCTCCCGAGGACTCGCTCTTGAGCTTCACAAGGACCCCACCCCTTCCTAATTCCAAGAACTTGCCCTTGACATTTTCACTGTTGCAAACCTTATGACTTGTGGTTATCTAAATCTTGCAAAAATGTAACTGAGCAAATGTCAAGTGCCAGCACTCCCGGAAATGGACCACCCTACTGTAAGCTATATATAGGCTTGTTAAATCTGGTTCGAGGCTCTCTCACTGGGAGAGGCCCTTGCATGCTTGTATAATAAAACCCCTTGCTTTTGCATGGTCTCTGCCTCTTGGGAGTCATTAGAGGGGTTCGTGTGGAATTCCCGACCTTATCAATATGGGATGCCAGGGATCAAACCGAGTCCATCGGGGATCAAACCTGGGTTGGCAGCATGCAAGGCAAACGCCCTACCGCTATGCTATCACTCTGGCCCCATATATTTACATAATGATTTCTTTAACTCATGATTTAAATGATTACTGTGGGTATCCCCTCCCCCAATTTATTTATCCCACCTGAATGATCAGAATTGCTCACATTTGGAATGGGCTCTGCATGGAGGGAGGGAGAGATTAAGGAGGAGAGTTAGAAGTGTAGCAGTAGCAAGGGGCAGAAGTGAGATTCAGCATCAGATTCAGTATCAGCAATTCAGCATTAGCAAAGAAGCCAATAGCAGTAACATCAGCAAAAGGAGTTAGTCCGCAAGGAAGCCTGGAAAATGCAGCTGAAAGGGAGGCAGAGGCCGAGAGAGCCGGGAGGAGTAGAGAAGTAGTTGCTGGGAAAAGACTTAGCATAGAAGCCATGTGAGGAAATATGTATGTTAGTTTAGGACTGTGAAATAAAGCTGGCTGATTCCTGGAACTTCACCTGACTGCTTTGTGAATTTCTCTGTGTCACCCTGTAACCTTCAGACCCACTAGGCTTAAGGGGCAGCAGGAGCCAGGCTGAGCTGAGAAAGGCCTCACCATTCCCCTACCATCTCTAGGACTCTTTCATTTATTTTATTTATTTATTTTTTGGTTTTTGGTTCACACCCAGCAGTGCTCAGGAGTTATTCCTGGCTCTATGCTCAGAAATCGCTCCTGGCAGGCTCGGGGGACCATATGATTTGAACCACCGCCCTTCTTCATGCAAGGCAAACACATTGCCTCCATGCTATCTCTCTGGCCCTAGGACTCTTTCATTTATATTAAAACAACAGATTACTATGTGAATGATTTTTTTTTTTTTAAAGTGAGGTATTTTCATGGGAGTATGTTAAAACAGCTTACCTGCTGTTTGGTGCTCTTGTTGGTTTTGACTGAATAGTGGATGTCTTTCATAGCTCTCTCAATAAGGATGACAGTATACGGTCTCTTTGTTTCAGGGTTCACACACTTGTCAGCCACAATAGTTGCAATGTCCCTGAACATCTGCTCCAGCTGGGTGTGCCTTTCTTTATCTGATACTTGAACTTCACCTTTAGTCAAAATCTTAAAGAAAAATAACATATTTAAGAAAGCATTGTGGGGCTGGAGAGATTGCATGGAGTTAAGGCATTTGCCTTTCATGCAGGAGTTCATCAGTTCGAATCCCGGCGTCCCATATGGTCCCCCGTGCCTGCCAGGAGCAATTTCTGAGCATGGAGCCAGGAATAACCCCTGAGCACTGCAGGGTGTGACCCCCCCCCCAAAAAAAAAAAAAAAAAGAAAGAAAGAAAGCATTGTTTTGGGGCCAGAGCAATAATAGCACAACAGCCAGCCTGGGTTCAATCACTGGCATTCCATGAGGTCACCTGAGCCTGCCAGAAGTGATTTTTGAGTGCAGAGCCAGGAGTAACCTGAGTGTTGCTGGGCGTGAACAAAAAACAAAAAACAACCACCACACAAATGAAAGAAAGCACTGTTTTTAATTAGTTTGCTACCTATAATACTTGTTAACTATGATGCAAATTTAAATTTCTCTTTTCTTTTTTGGGGGGGCAACTTCGATCAGAAGGACTTGGGGCCCCTTAAATTTCTTTCTTTTTTTTTTTTTTTTTTCAGGATTACGCTAGGAAACTGAACTAATGGGGTGGAGAGAGATGGAGGAGGAGGAAAAGAAGAGGAGGAGGAGAGAGGAGAGGGAGAGGAAAGGAGAAAAGGGGAGAAGAAAAAGAGGGCCCTTAAATTTCTTAATACTTAGCTAGTAGAAGATACAATCTTGCCCTCTGCCACATCATGGCCTTTGAAACGAAAGGAAACAGATGATGTCATGAGGACTTACACTTAACCAGAGGGCAAAGTATAAATGTCAGTGACCTCAAGCAACATGGTATGTCAGGCACAAAGCAAGGAAACAGACGACATTCCTTAAAACTCATATACTCCGAGTACTTTAATGGTGTGTGTGTGACTGGTTAACATTGTAGCCCAAAACAAAACATCTAGTTTACATATAGTTTAGTTAACCAATGTCAATTCAGTAAAAAATTAACATTTAAAAAAAAAACCCACAAAAATTTAAGTTTATTTTTTTATTTTGGGCCATTTCTGGTAGTGCTCAGGAATCACTCCTGGTAGGCTCACGGGACCATAGAGGATGCCAGGGATTGAACTCGGGTAGGCCACGTGCAAGACACCCTACCTACTGTACCATTACTCTGGGTCCCTAAAAGTTATTCTTTTAATAACTTTAAACATTTATGCAAGGATTTAAGCTGTATCTAAAGGCACTGGATTACCTTAGGCTTGAAAAAAAAATTTCATTTAGGATTGGTGTCAGAAAGGGGAAAGGTAATATTAGCAGACTATATGAAGAAATACTTGAAATTGTATTTTCACAAATAAATTTAAATACACAAGTGAACAAAAGATGAAACTTATTAGAAAACTAAATTTCTAGACTCTGGCCAAAAAAAAAAAAAAAAAAAAAAAAAAGGCGCACCCTGCATTTCCTTAGTTGAGTTCACTACCAAAACACGATTCTTTCAAGTTTATCATGCTTCTGTTTTTTTTTTTTTTGGTTTTTGGGTCACACTCGGCAGCGCTCAGGGGTTACTCCTGGATCCATGCTCAGAAATCGCTCCTGGCAGGCACGAAGGACCATATGGGATGCTGGGATTCGAACCACTGTCCTTCTGCGTGTAAGGCAAACGCCTTACCACTGTGCTATCTCTCCCGCCCCCAGTTTATCATGCTCCTAAGTATAGTCTACAAATACATAGTAAGGGTCATTTGCCTTGTTACGGTCCAGCTTAGAACCCACCTGCTTACAGATTTCAGTCTGGTCATCTGTTCCAAATGCACTGACAAGATCTTCCTTCTTTGCCACCTGACCTTTAGAAACGTTTACAAACACTGAGTGTGTCTGCAGAACTTCATCGAGGTCTTTTTCCCTTGTGAGGGTAGAAGAGAAAGTCCTAAGTGAATACACTTGAAGCTGGGAGGGAAATTCATTACCACGTAGCACCAGCTGATAACTACCCACCCTGGGACCAGCACCCTACTTCTCAATGACTCACGGGGGCGGAAGGAATACTTCCAGTCTTGGAACCACCTACGTAATCGCATTTACTCAATAGAGAAAAAAAAAAAAAAAGCCAGGGAGGGGCAGAGCAGAAACCCAGCCAGCACTAAGGAGCCCTAGAGGGCGATAGGGAAACGAATACACACACTTGGGCCAGGGGGTGTGCAGCAATAGGGAGGCAAGTATTTGGAAGCCTAGCAGCCCCTTAGCCTTTTTTTTTTTCTTTTTTAGTTTTTGGGCTCAGGGGTTTCTCCTGGCCCTACGCTCAGAAATCGCTCCTGACAGGCTCTGGGGACCATATGGGATGCCGAGATTTGAACCACCGTCCTTCTGCATGCAAGGCAAACGCCCTATCTCCATGCTATCTCTCCGGACCTTTTCTCCCTGAGCCTTTTCTATTCTTCTGGCTACAGGAGCATCAGAAGGGGGGTGGGGGGGATGATTTCTGGTTGGGATCTGAAGCCACCATCCATCACCTGCCCTCCACAAGCAAAACCAAACCAAGCAAAACGAAAAAGAACAGATTAAAACGATCCACAAAGCCTGTGTACTAAATTAGGGAAGAAGACAGTGGCTTGAAGCATCCAGGGCCCAGATCTTTCGAGGTCAACGCTCAGCCCCACCCAATTGACAGAAGATCGGGGGGGCCAGGCTAGGCTGTCTTGGAGATGGTCGGGCCCGAGGCTCAACTCACACGCCGCTCCGCCAGCCCACGACCTTGTTCTTGTAGCAGGCGATCTCGAAGCGCTTCCCCGCGCGCTTCATCCGGACCACCGCCACATTGGTGAGGCGGATCTGGTTGGTGGGGGTGAAGATGGACATCGCGGCCGGCTGGCTGGCTGCTCACGGGCTCTCGATTCGAAGAACTCGGGGAGATCCACGCACGCCACGGTCCGAGGGTGCAATGCCCAGAGAAGGCGCGGCACCCCCGAGCGAAATCAACTAGCCAACCGTCACTGCCACAAGCGGGCGGCCCCGGCGGACCGGCTGCGCAGGCGTCAGGTGTACCGGAAGAAGGGCGAGGAAAAGTGAGCACGACGCCTGCGCATTGTCGCTCTTACGCATCAACCCGCGACCGGAAAGAGGGCTCTGGGCATGCATGACGTCTTTTTTACGCGCGGCCAAGGATCCGAGAGCTCTGATTGGCTGAAGCAGCTCGGCCTCGCGGAGAGTCAAAACTGCGTGCTGGAGGCCACGCCCTCTCCAGTTTTCTACTATTGGGAAAGCCTTAACGTTGAGAATATTCTTCGTGTTTTGTTTTCTTCAGCCTATCACTTTCATTTCTTTATGTATTTACCAAGTTGGAGTATTTTAAAGTAAAATAAAAAATGAAATAAAGAAATAAAAATAGCCCGGAGAGATAGCACAGCGGCGTTTGCCTTGCAAGCAGCCAATCCAGGACCAAAGGTGGTTGGTTCGAATCCCGGTGTCCCATATTGTATACCGTGCCTGCCAGGAGCTATTTTTGAGCAGACAGCCAGGAGTAACCCCTGAGCACTGCCGGGTGTGGCCCAAAAAACAAAAATAAATAAATAAATAAATAAATAAAACATAAAAAATAAAAATAAAAAATGTCAACACTTCTAACATATGCTATCTTAATATCAAAAAAACACTTCATGATAAAAGTTTCCTCCAAATAATGCCTTTTTAAAGTGTCTAGGTCGGAGAGATAGTATAGTGGCTAGGGAGTATACCTTGCACTCGGCCGATCCCCGAGCAGAACCTGTAAACCCCCAATTTTTTGGGGGGAGTTTGGGTCACATCCTGCAGCGCTCAGGGGTTCCTCCTGGCTCTACGCTCAGAAATCACTCCTGGCAGGCTCAGGGGACCATATGGGATGCCGGGATTCGAACCACCGTCCTTCTGCATGCATGCAACGCAAACGTCCTACCTCCATGCTATCTCTCCGGCCCCCTAAGTCCCAAACTTTATGGTCTGAGTGAGCCCCGCTAGGAATGATCGCTGAGAACCACCCTCATGGTGTGGTCCCAAAAAGCTCCCAAATCAAACAGAACCCAAATTAACCCCAAAGTGAATGTCTTTGAATTGAGATTCAAACGCCCTAACACTATGTATTCATTTGGCAGTTGAAAAACCCTAGTCCACCGCCCTGTTTGTCCTTCAGTCACAGCACAGCGCTGTGCCCCACTTGCAGCCGGTCCCAAGACCCGGGCACCGAGCAAGGAACAAGAAAGAAGCTTTGGAGTCTATGGGCCCAGAACTGTGGGCGGAGCTTCTAGCGGCCCCGCCCCTTCCTCACAGCCGGCCAATCAGGACGCGTCTGCAAGTGGCATGGCCGCTCCCAGCGCTTCGCTCTCCGGGTGTACCCCAGATGCTATGGGCTAGTTTTGGCGGCATTCGCACCCTCTCATCTGCCGTCGGGTCTTTCAGTTCTGCCACCTTCATCTCATCTCGGGCCCAGGGCCCAGTTTCTTAGTACTATGGGTAAGGGTCCCCCCCATGGCGGGTAAGGTTGCAGGGGCCTGAAGGGAGGGAAACCGGTTACCTGGAGGAGAAGAAATTTGGAGGGGAGGAAATTTGGGGAGCCTCAGGGTTCTTTCAGAGAGGTGTACACGGACACAGCCCTGAAGGCGAGGGGAGATTATTCGCCCAATTTCGACCTGGCTCTCCTGATGTCAAGCATGACTTTTTAGGGCGACACTAGGGCTTCTGAGTTGAAGGAAAAGGCAGAGTAATTTTGCAGTCAGTTATTAACCCACGTGTATTGGTTTCTTTGGGTACGCTCCACCGTGCAGCAGGACTTGTATACCCCAAATTTTATCTTCAGTTTTTTGGCATTGCCCCTGATTGTGAACATTTCAAGCCAGGTTCATCACGGTCTTTCTTAAAAAATTGGGACTGTGGGGGTCAATACATTGAGAATCCTTTGCCAAAGATCTGCAAGGAATGCTGTAATTTTTAAAGCTTACAGTGCCGGTATAATAGAAAAAAATTATAACTGCTTATTCTACATAATGCTTTTATTCTATCTTTCTCTTCTAATTACTTTAGCCAAGTGAAAAAATTATAACTGCTTATTCTACATAATGCTTTTATTCTATCTTTCTCTTCTAATTACTTTAGCCAAGTGAAGCCAAGCATATTTATCTTTCTGTCTGTCTGTCTGTCTGTCTGTCTGTCTGTCTGTCTGTCTACCTATCATCCATCTATCTATCTATCTATCTATCTATCTATCTATCTATCTATCATCTATCTATCTATCTATCTATCTATCTATCTATCATCTACCTGTTATCTATCTTTTGGTTTTTGGGTCACTCCCTGCGGTGCTCAGGTGTTACTCCTGGCTCTGCTCTCAAAATCGCTCCTGGCTGGCACGAGGAACCATATGGGATGCCGGAATTCGAAATACCATCCGTCCTGGATAGGGTGCATGCAAGGCAAATACCCTACTGCTGTGCTATCTCTCTGGCCCTGTCATCTTTATGTATTTTTAACTAGTAATATTACATTAATTTCTACCACATTTCCTAACAGTCTTATTTTTATTAAAGCTAATGTTTAAGAAATATAATTTTAGGTAGACGTGTTTGTTGTCTTCGTAGTTTTAAGTAAAATTATCTATTATTTTTTCAATTTAGATCCTTTGGACGCTTGGGACTTTTCACCTTTACTGTCATTGTGGATAAATAGATTTTATATATATGTGGGCCTTGCCTTTGGTATTAGCCTTTGGATTTGTTTTCAGATTGTCATCAGAAAACAGGTAAAAGTGGTTATATTCTATAGAAGAGTACTTAGACAATAAAATTTATAGAACATTTCAGTATGCAGATTATTTTTTGTTTTGTTTTGGTTTTTGGGTCACACCAGGCAGTGCTCAGGGGTTATTCTTGGCTCTGCGCTCAGAAGTCACTCCTGGCAGGCTTGGAGGACCATATGGGATGCCGGGACTAGAACTAGGGTCTGACCTGTGTTTGGCCGCATGCAAGGCCTTACTGCTGTGCTATCATTCCAGTCCCTAGTAAACAGATTTTTATTTTACTTTTAATTTTTTTGGGGGTGCATGGCAGTGCTTGGGGGACCATATGGGGTGCCAGGGATCAAACCTAGGTCTGCTGCATGCAAGCCAAGTGCCATATCTACTGTGTTATCTCTCTGAACCCTATGTATATTATTAACGGCTTTTAGAAAAGTTGTAAGAAACTTTAATCACTTTCAGATCTGCTTGGTTTCTAGACGGTTTTTTTTTTTGGTTTTTGGTTCACACCCGGCAGCGCACAGGGGTCACTCCTGGCTCCACGCTCAGAAATTGCCCCAGTCTCGGGGACCATGTGGGATGCCGGGATTCAAACCATCTACCTTTTGCATGAAAGGCAAATGTCTTACCTCCATGTTATCTCTCCGCCCCATAGACAGTTTTTAAATGCTGAAAATTATCCCTATCTTAGTTTTCACAGATTGTAATCATAGACTAAGTTGTTTGCCTTTGATGTTTGTGAATGCTTCAGATTTTGTAATGAAAAATAAGTTTTTGGGGAAAAAGCTTCTGTTTTGCATCTTTAAGAGTTAATATTCCTTTTTACTCTGACTGGATTGAATAAGGATCTGAAAATTAGTTTTGGGCTGGTGAGGTGCTTGCCTTGCATGCACCTGGTTCTTTCCATTGTACTGCATATAGTCCTAGCATCCACATAACTAGGACTAAATCCCTAGCACAATGGGTGCGACCCAACATTCTCTCCCAATTAGTTTCAACCGTTATGCCAATAAATATATGGGAATAACTATAGTCTCATCTTGGAGAGTATGGGAGTTATAGTCTTCAGAGCTATGGATTTTTTTCTATCAAAGGGAGTAGAACCAGAAATACTAAGAGTAATATAATGAATGCTAATTTTTGCCACTTTGGAAATTAGGGTAATAATCACATTTGATGAATTTTGTGCAGCTTTTTATCTTTAAGGACAAGAACTCACAGAACAAAAGTCTTCAAGAAATAACTGAGAATTTGGTGACAAATGGTTATGTTTCTGTTCCAAAGAAGGAAGTCTTTGTGTCTGGAGTAAAGATTTTCTATGGTTCCCAGACTGGAACAGCCAAGGTAAAAACTTTATTTTAAGAACTTATTATTTTTTTTCCTTGGGTTTCTTGATCTTTTAAGAAAATGTTTGTAGGGGCCGGGGAGATAGCATGGAGGTAAGGCATTTGCCTTTCATGCAGAAGGTCATTGATTCGAATCCTGGCGTCCCATATGGTCCCCTGAGCCTGCCAGGAGTGATTTCTGAGCATAGAGCCAGGAATACCTTCTGAGCGCTGCCGGATGTGACCCAAAAACCAAAAAAAAAAAAAAAAAAAAAAGAAAAAAGAAAATGCTTGTAAAGCATCTGCTAGCCTTGAACTGAGTTGGCATTCTAATCTTCCTTAAACTTTCTTCTCCTTTTTCATTGTACCCTTATTTTATTTCTGGGGTGATGGTGTGTTTTGTATTTCTTGTGTTCAATTCCAGCCAGTTGGTGGTTATCTGGAGGTCCCCATCCTGAGCTATCATGTTTTGAAGCTTCTGAAGTTTAAGTTAAAAAGAAGAGAATTCAATATGTTATTAAGACCTGTGTATATAGCTGTAAGGGATAGTGGAAAGAGAAAGGCAGCAGTAGTATCCAGTCTGGGCTCTAGTTTCACAACTTCTTCTAGTTATTTAATGGAATGTATTATGACTTCTAATATTGTCGAGGGAATTAATGATGTTTAAAATTAAATGCTGCTTAGGTATATACTATAGATATCTAAGTTTTTATTTGTTGTTTCTATATGCAGCCTGAATTATGGTTATGGAGGCCACAGCTATTTAGTACTTTCTAGGAAAAGATTCTTGTTTGTTTTTGGTCACACCTGGCAGTGCTCAGGGGTTAATTTTGGCTTTACACTTAGAAATCGCTCCAGGCAGGCTTGGGGGACCATATGGGATGCCGGGATTTGAACCACTGCCCTTCTGTATGCAAGGCAAACGCCTTACCTCCATGCTATCCCTCCGGCCCCTAGGAAAAGATTCTAAGACTAGCATAAAAATAAAATTAAAATTTAAGGGCTGTTATTTTTGTATAGCACTAGAGTTCTATTGCCCTCTTGTGGATGTTCGTTAGAATGGTACTTTGTAGGGTTTTAGTACTACACTCGAACTGCGTATGAAATTGCACTTATTAAGTTTAACTTTGTGCAGCAGTGGTAAAACCTGAAAGAAAGGTAAAAAAAAGTAATATAAGTAGCCAAAATAAAGTCACTTTATATTACTCATAATAGGATACCTTATTTAGAGTGTCTTTGCATATTTCAAAAGTTTTTAGAAAGACTTAGTACTTGAAGATAAATTCAGGTTCTTCATTGAATCCAGGTTTCATTGAAGATTATCAGTGAAAATTACTTTTGTTTTGTTAAAAATATATTTATGCTTTTACATTTTGTGGTGTGTGTGTGTGTGTGTGTGTGTGTGTGTGTGTTTGGTGACCACCACTGTGACCAGGCAGTATGGGCCCTTTTTTTTTTTTGGTGTTTGGGCCATACCTGGTGGTGCTCAGGGGTTACTCCTGGCTGTCTGCTCAGAAATAGCTCCTGGCAGGCACGGGGGACCATATGGGACACCGGGATTCGAACCAACCACCTTTGGTCCTGGATCAGCTGCTTGCAAGGCAAATGCCGCTGTGCTATCTCTTCGGGCCCAGTATGGGCCCTTCTATTGTGCAGGTACCAAATGGGTTGATTGTGTGCAAGGCAAATACCTTACACTTTGGGTCATATGGTAACACAATTCTAGTTTACTGAGAACCCTCCTACTGTCTTCCACTGGGGTTGAACCAGACAACAATTCCACATTTGGGTTTCTATTCCTAGGACTTAAAAACTTTCATTCAAAAGGACATATGCACATTATTCACTGCTGCATTTAGTACAGTAGCTAAGATATGGGATCATCCTAGGAGCCCAATAATAGATAGGTTATAAAGGTACATACATGGTACATATAAACAAATAAATATCACATAGCTGGGAGGGATGATGAAATCACGTAATTTAATGCTACTTGGTTGTTGCATAACTGCAAATACAGCCACATGGTCCAGGAATTCAAAGAACTATTACTAATATTGAGACATTTGGGGGTGTGTTCTTAGTGACCAGATCTCCTGGAAGTAGGAAAGTAGTGTGGGGGATGGGGTGCAAATACTTTTCCCCTTGGCTCTCTTTTAATTTTAGCTCGTTTTTTCCCATGTAGAAACTCCTTAGTTTGATGTTGTCATATTTATTTATTTTTAATTTTTTTGCCTTTGCCAGTGGTATCTGTTCATTAAAGGCGCTTTTAATGTCCAAATCTTGGAGCATTCTGTTTATTTTTTTTTCAACATACTTTATAGTTTTTGGTCTTATCTCAAAGTTTGATCCACTTTGAATTGACTTTTGTGTAAGGTGTAAGATATGGATTGAGTTTTAATTTCTTACTTATAGTTATCCAGTTTTCCTAACACCATTTGTTGAAGAGGTGTTCTTTAGTTTTTAAATAGTTGATTCAATTCAAAATAGCCAAAGGTAAGAAATGCATAAGCCAGGTTTCAAGAGGAGCGATACAGTGCTTTCATGCTTTCTCTGACCATGCCACTTCGTCAGTGGCTTTATCAACCCCATTGTTTATCTTCTGTTTATTTTTTTGGGTGGTGCAGGGATTGCTTTATCCCTGAGTCACAACCTTTTATTTTATTTCATTTATTTATTTTTCTTTTTTGGTTTTTCAGGCCACACCCGTTTGATACTCAGGGGTTACTCCTGGCTACGCGCTTAGAAATTGCCCCTGGCTTGGGGGGACCATATGGGACACCAGAGGATCCAACCGTGGTCCTTCCTTGGCTAGCGCTTGCAAGGCAGATACCTTACCTCTATCACCACCTCGCTGGTCCCTCATTTATTTATTTTATTATGCTCTTTTAAGTGTTGGTTTTATTCTATAGGCATAGTTTATGACATTTTTGGCCAAAGGTGATTGAGCCCACCAGTGAAAGGGTATGAAGGTTTTGAGGTTGGTTTTCTGTTGACCAATTTAACCTCATCAAGAGTCATTTGTTTGACATAGTAAAACCAATGACTTCCAAGGGTTTTAGGAATTGTCTGCCAGGAACTGGAGATAAGATCAGATTATTTTTTATTATATGTAGTCATTTCTATCCTTCTTATGAAAAATAACCATTCTTCCTGCTAATAATATTCTTTTTTTGGTGTGTTTGGGGACACACCTGGTAATGGTCAGGGTTTACTTCTGGCTCTGTGCTCAGGAATTACTTCTGGCAGTCTTGGGGAACCAAATGGAATTCTGGGGTTGAACCTGTGTCTTTTGTATGCAAGGCAAGTGTCTTGCCTGCTTTATTATTGCTCTGGCCCAACAATATTCTTTTTCCTTGTTTATCCTTCTTTATAGCTCTAATAAGTATATATTAGATCAGGGGCTGGAGAGATAGCATGGAGGTAAGGCATTTGCCTTGCATGCAGAAGGGCAACGGTTCGAATGCCGGCATCCCATATGGTCCCCCGAGCTTGCCAGGAGCGATTTCTGAGCAGAGAGCCTGGAGTAACTCCTGAGTGCTGCCAGGTGTGACCCAAAAACCAAAAAAAAAAAAAAGTATATAGTAGATCGTATTTTCTCATTCGCTATTTATTCACTTACTGTCCAGTAGAACATAAACTCCTTGTGGGTAAGAAGTGTGTTTATCTTGTCCATTCTGTAATAGTGTTCAAAACCGAGACTGGCGTGGTTGATGCCATGAATAGATGAGGAGGTGCTTGGCAGGATTAGTTAAACAAAAAATACAACATACAAAGCAAACCAAAAATGAAAACAAAGAAACCATAGGGCATTTTTTCGAGGAGCTGACATTTGGCTTGAAGTTCAGGTCTCCTAAGGCATTTGGCTCCTTTGGTTTGAAGAGATAGAGGTGAATCTGAGGGCCAGCAGGTGCTTCCTGAATGTTGTGTAACTTCTGCTGTTGATTGTTTCTGTCCCACCATCCCCAACTCTGCTATCATGATATCCAGAGCTGCTCAGGGATTCTCTTAGGCGTACGGGCTCCTTGTGGTACTTTCTCCTGTCAGCTGCTTCTTGTTTTTCAGAAAAGTCCTACTATTAATCAAGTTTCCCATTCTTGTCACTCTTCAAAATCTCTCTCATATATTCATATGTTTATTTTGTTAGAATAAAACAGCTGAAATATCATAAACCTAATTTATGTTTAGCTCACAGGTTTAAATTTAGTGTATAAAATCTATATGAAAATGCTTGAGAAAAATGGCTAAAGTGAGCATATTCTTTATGTTTATATTGATATATGTCATTTACCAGAAAAGATTTTCATGAGAAATACCTTGTTTCTTTGCCAACAAGGGAAAACAAAGATTGTGAATGGATTATTTGGCTCATCAGTAACCTTATTTGTTATTTTTTTCAATTAGGGATTTGCAACAGTTCTTGCTGAAGAGATTACTTCCCTAGACCTGCCAGTGACAATTATTAATCTGAAAGAATATGATCCCGATGATCATCTTGTGGAAGAGGTTAGTGATTGTTCTCATTCTTCCTCGAGTCAAAATTCAGTTGTAATTGATCTTTTATCTTTGGGATAAATAGAATATTCACAGTACAGTTAATTTGTATTGTGAGGGATTTCATTTGGTTGATATTTCAGTGTGAATTACAGATATGGATATGAGTTCAGAACAGGGTCTGTCCTTCAGGTACCTCTAAGTGGGAAAAGTGGATGATTTGAAGTTCCCTGTTTTCACTTTGGGAACCATTATCACATTCTGGTTAGTATTGACAAGTATTGTAAAATGTTGGCAAGTTTTGACAAGTATTTGGCAGTATTGGCTTCTTTGGGTAACTTGTGCCAATACAAATTCTTAAGATTCCAATCCAGTTCCATTGAATGAAGTTTGTTTCTGAAGGACTTGAGTTTGGTTTCTGCAAGGGCTCAAATAATTCTGAAGCAGCTTAATTTCCTGATGCAGTGGGAAACATTTTTTTTTTTTCTGCAAATGGTCTGAGAGTAAATATTTTTTACTTAGTGGTCCATCACTGGCTACTCAGTTTCTGCTAGTTGAGGAAGCTAATAGCTACATACACAGGAAAGAGGGTGACTGTGTCAGAATAAAGCCTCTTTGCTAAAACAGGCATTAAGCTGCTTTTGGTCTGTGAGCCCTTCATAATGACCAAAGTTTAGGTATGTTTTTATTTCTTTCTCTCCTCAAGTTGAATGTAGTGAGTATGCTTGAATCTGTTTTAAATAATTTATGAAAAATTACTAGTCTTTGAAACTTATTTTATTTTGAGTTTTTGGGTTTTCTAGGGCTCAGGAACCCTGGGGCTCACTTTTGAAAATTTTGGTCAACCCAGCTGGATGGTTCAGGGCCCTGCAGTATGGTGCTGGGGAACACCAGTACCACACCAAGTAGTGTTGGAGATGGGGCATTCATGCCAGGGCTCAAACTTGGACCCTGTACATGTTTCCCTTACTTCTGAACTGTCTTGTCTTGAAACTCAGCACTGATAGTTATTAATAAGCCTCAGTTATCAACTCCTTATAACTTCATGGTGTGGGCCTGCTAAGAAACATTAAAGCAGGGACTGGCGAGGTGGTGCTAGAGGTAAGGTATTTGCCTTGCAAGCGCTAGCCAAGGAAAGTACCCCACGGTTCGATCCCCTGGTGTCCCATATGGTCCCCCCAAGCCAGGGGCAATTTCTGAGTGCGTAGCCAGGAGTAACCCCTGAGTATCAAACAGGTGTGGCCTGAAAAACAAAAACAAAAAAAAATAATAAAAATAAAAAAGAAACATTAAAGCAGGGGCTGGAGTGGTGGTGCAAATGGTAAGGCATCTGCTTTGCCTGTACTAGCCTAGAACGGACTGTGGTTTGATCCCCTGGCATCCCATATGGTCCCCCAAGCCAGGAACGATTTCTAAGCTCATAGCCAGGAATAACCCCTCAGTGTCACTAGGTGTGGCCCCAAAACAAAAAAATAAACCTCCAAAATACCAAAAACAAAACCCATTAAAGCAGATTAAATAAATAATCAAGCAGATGAAACATAAAGCAGATAAATGGCTTACATAGTCATAGTAATGCTATGGCTTAAATATTTTCAGATTTTTTTTTTCCTTGCTAGATGATGTGCCCAGAGATTGAGTTGTTATATGTTTAGGGAGATTTTATTTATTTTTTCAGGACATTTTCAGAGCCTTTTTTGTGTTTCTTTTGGAGAGAATTGGATTTTGTTTCCAACCTGATCTAGTAGAGACAGTAGGAATTGACAGTTTGAGAACAGAACACTCAGACTCAGCGTTTTCTCAGAACTCAAAACCGTTTTCACAGTTGGAAATGAAGACTATTTCTGAAAACACCCTTAACCTTAGGAATTGTTATGACTTAATGTTTTGATAATTATCCTATCATTATTTTAGTACCAACATTTTTGTAGTAGGGGCCATACATCTGGGTGGTAATGGACGGGGTGCCATTTGGTTTCAGAATAGAGAGAAGGGCCTTGTACATGCAAGACATGTACTTGACCATTTGAAGCATATTTTTGGCCCTGGATGTCAGTATCTTTCTTTTTAATTAAAAAAATTAGTCGACTGAGAGTCTGTGATTTATGGTACTGTTAATGATGGTTCTTATCACATGATTCTAACATACACCCATCACCAGTGTACTCTTCCCCCTACCTTAGAGACCCCACGTACCCCTCCTTTTCAACCCTCCTTCACCAACTCAATTATGTGAATCCTTTGTCCTGTTATATTGTCTTTGTTGTTACCCTACTACATATCTTTACCCCCTCGTGAGCGAGACCATTCTATATCTGTCCTCTTTTAATGTGCCTATTTCAAAAAGGATTTACTTCATTGAGATCATGTATATTTCTGATTCTTAGGTGACTAGTAGAAATATCTGTGCCTTCCTGGTTGCTACATACACCTATGGTCGACCCACAGAGAGTGCAGAGTGGTTTTGCAAATGGTTGGAGGAAGCATCTAGTGATTTTCGATTTGGCAGGACGTACCTGAAGGGTATGAGATATGCAGTGTTTGGCCTCGGAAATTCTGTCTATACAAGCCACTTTAACAAGGTAGGTACAAAGTAGGAGGTATATGCTGAACTATTCCTATAAATTCCTATTTTTTTTGGGGGGGGGCCACACCCGGTGACACTTACAAATTGCTCCTGGCTTGGGGGACCATATGGGATGTGGGGGATCAAACCACAATCTTTCCTAGGTTAGTGCATGCCAGGCAAATGCCCTACCGCTTGTGCCAGTGCTCCGGCCCCTATAAATTCCATTTTAATTAAAAAAGTCTAGAGCTGGAAAGATGGGAGGGTGCTTGTCTTATGCGTGGCCTATACCCGTATGGTTCCCTGAGCCACATCAAGTAAGTGATCCCTGAGCACTGTCTGGTGTCATCACCCTTGACCCCTTAATTTACCCAAATACATATGTACATGTGTATGTAAAATAGTCCATAAACTTTGGTCATTGATGGTGTTTTTATTTTATTTCTTATGGTTGGGAATTGCTGTACATGAATATTCAATCTGTACAGAGGTTCTTAGTAAATTTTTACTTATGAAATTAATGTATGTATTTCATGTTGTCTAGTGTCTTGGTGGCTTGTACTCAGGATCACGGATTCCCTAGACAGGACTTTGCAGATGAAAGCTGCCAAAAAGATAACTTATTCCCCTATCCTGTTGATGAGGAACTTTTGTCCTATCAGTTTTTATTCTATCATCAAAGAACTTTTACTGCCATGCAAATTATTTTAGCAAGAGTGGGGATGCCACAGGCTCAGGGCTTACTCTTGGTTCATGCTCAAGGCTTACTCTTGGCAATGCTCTGATATATGTGGTGGGGATTGAACCAGGATTGGCTGTAACAAGGCAAGTGCCTTGTTCTTTTTCTTTGGCCCTGGATTCATGTATCATTTTTTATAAATGAAATTAAATTGGTTGCAGTTCCTTTGAATTCTATTTTTCATATTAAAAAACTTAAAAAAGATTATCTCAGGTTATTATCGCTTCTTGGTCTTTTAGCTAAGATCAAGTTTAGTTCTGAAAAGTTATAGAGGGACTGAAAATGTGGTTCAAAATAGAACACAGAGGCTGGAGTGATAGTACAGCAATTAGGTTATTTGCCTTGTATGCAGCTAATCCAGGTTTGATTGCTAGCATTCTATATAGTCTTCAAGCACTGCCAGGAGTACCCCTGAGCATCACTAGGAGTGGCCCAAAACAAACAAAAAAAAAAAAGGAAAAATAAAGGTAGAACATATGGTAATCTTAGTGTTCATATTATCACACCCCTCCTTTCTCATACCCTTTCTCCCCAGAAACACACACACACACACACACACACACACACACACACACACACACACACACACACACACACATTCTCTCTCTGTCTCTGTCTCTGTCTCTCACACACACACACACAACACACACTCTCTCTCTGTCTGTCTCTGTCTCTGTCTCTGTCTCTCTCTCTCTCTCTCTCTCTCACACACATACACACACACACACACACACACACACACACAAACACCCGTACGTGTGTCCTGGCTGCATTCCCTCCGATCAGTGTGGCCTCCCCAAAACTAATAAAACTTTTGCCTGTATCTCTCCCTGCTCATCTATTTTTTTTTTTTTTTGGTCACACCCGGCGGTGCTCAGGGGTTACTCTTGGCTGTCTGCTCAGAAATAGCTCCTGGCAGGCACGGGGGACCATATGGGACACCGGGATTCGAACCAACCACCTTTGGTCCTGGATCGGCTGCTTGCAAGACAAACACCGCTGTGCTATCTCTCTGGGCCCCCTGCTCATCTTTTTTAGGGGAGAATGTGAGTAAAGGTCAAAGAGGAGAGAATTCTTTAGACTTAGTTTTAATTTGGTATCAAACTTATATGTCCCCCATTCTTCCATTTTCCAAATAACCAAATTGAAAATCTAGATATGTAAATATTTTTTTTTTGTTTGGTTTTGGGCTACACTTGGATGTGCTTAGGGATTACATGGCTTTGCACTCAGAGATCACTCCTTGTGGGGGTTGGGGAACCATATGGGATGCTGGAAGATTGGACCTGGGTCATTCTTGTGCAAGGCAAATATGCCCTACCCATTGTACTATTACTCCATCTCCTAAATATTTTGCTTAATGCTTTGCCATGTCAGGTGCCTATTTGATTTTAATTTATATTCCCTAATCCCTTCCCTTTGTGGCTGTGACATTTGGTTCTGTGATGGATAGTGCACAGTGGTAACAGTGATCCTACTGGTATTGTCAACAGGATGGCACTTGGTGGTTCTGGGTGGTCTGCAGAGCTTGTGCTGCTCTACCACTCAGCCATGTCCCTGGCAGATTCTGTAAGCTCCTGCTGTGCTCCTTGGTAGCTGTAACCCCGGTGCCTATACTGAGCTACTTTACATTGTGGTCAAGTACAGTTCTGAGTGTATAAAATTGTGAGTTGTGCCAAACAGTTTGTCATTAAGTTATATTCTTTGTTACCTTTTGGAACACATTTGTTTTGTTACCGAACTGTTTTGTTCTATGACTCATTATTTATTTTCTTTCTTTGTTACTGTTATTGTGAGCCACAACCAAGGGTACTTGTGGTCCATGCCTTCTAGGGTTTTGTCCATGCAGGGCATACATATTTGGCCTTTGAGTGTGATGTCGAATAGTAGTTTACAAATTCCCTTTTAGTATAAGCCTTAGTTTGGTAAAGAGGTCATTTATCCTTTCACTTAAAACAAGTCTTATGGGGCCGGAGAGATAGCATGGAGGTAAGGCGTTTGCCTTTCATGCAGAAGGTCATCGGTTCGAATCCCGGCGTCCCATATGGTCCCCCGTGCCTGCCAGGAGCAATTTCTGAGCATGGAGCCAGGAATAACCCCTGAGCACTGCTGGGTGTGACCCAAAAACCACCAAAAAACAAAACAAAAACAAAAAAAACCAAGTCTTCCCCCCCCCCCCAAAAAAAAACCAAGTCTTATGGGGCCAGCAATAACACAGTGGGTAGGGTGTTTGCCTTGCACATGGATGACCCAGATTTGATCTCTGGCATCTCATATGGCACCCCGAGCCTGCTAGGAGTGATTTCTGTCTGCAGAGCCAGGAGTAACCCCTGAGATCTCCCCCCAAATAAAAAGTCCTATGTGGAAGGATAGCCTGGGTGGGTGGAAGCTTAAGAACCTCCAATTTGTTCTGCTGCCACAGCAGAAGCCTATGACAGGCTCCAGAGCCCCAGAGAACTGCCTGCAGAGCTGTGCACAGAGCTTTGTTGAAGAGGGTTTCGTTAGGCACTCATCCATGTCCTTTTTATGCAGGTTGGCAAGAATGTTGATAAGTGGCTCTGGATGCTGGGGGCTTCTCGAGTAATGACTCGAGGGGAGGGTGACTGTGACGTGGTGAAAAGCAAACATGGCAGCATTGAAGCCGACTTCAGAGCTTGGAAGACCAAGTTCATCTCCCGGCTACAGATACTCAAGAAAGGAGACAAAAAAACTTGTGCTGGTAACTGCAAGAAAGATGCATGTGAGTCTAATCAGCATCGCTCACAGGAAGTAGAGGCAGAGTCTCTCACTCGAACTGAACCTCACTGCCAAGACACCGAGGTATGGAGCTTGTGGGTCCATGTACTAATGCTCTGAAAGGTAAACGCCTTACTTCCATGCTATCTCTCCGGACCCATCTTTTTTTAACTCATTGAATTGTTGAAGTCAAGTAGTTCTTCTTCTACTTTTTTTTTTTGTTTGTTTGTTTTTGTTTGTTTTCTGGGCTATACCTGGCTGTGCTCAGGGCTTATTCCTGACTCTGTGCTCAGAGTTCACTCCTGGTGAGCAGGGGGACCATATGTGGTTCGAGGAATCCATCATGGGTTGGCCGCATGCAAGGCAAACATCCTGTCCTCTATACCATTACTCTGGATCCTTCTTTGGTTTCTGATTTTAAAGAGCTGTTAATCATACAGAGGGTCATTTACTTATGGACCATAGTTTGCTGATCATAGTTCTAAAATATCTCACATTTACAGTGAAATCACATTTGTAAAGGGGGATTGTTACATGATTTTTACCTTGAATAATGAATTTCTGAAACTTAGATCATGTTTCAGGAGGAGGACTGCTTTGAGAGTTCCAGTGAGGAAGAAAACAGTACTAAGGACCTTCAACAGCTGAATTCTTTGGTTGATGTTGAGGATCTTGGCAAGATTATGAATAGTGCGACGAAAGAAAAGGTATAATATTTTTGGGGTAACTTCCTATTCTTTCCCTTATATATGGAATCTAAAACAAATGAACTAAACCATCAAAGTGAGCTTATTCCTCCAGAAGATAGATTGGTGGTTGCCAAGGAGGCAAGAGGAGGAGAGAATGGACAGAATAAGGCAAGGGGGATCAAAAGGTATTCCTCCCAGATATAAAAGAAATTGATCATGGTTTTGTAATATACAGTACAGTGACTGTAATTCATAATCTTATATTGTATATTTATTTATTTGTTTATTTTGGTTTTTGGCCACACCCAGCAGTGCTCAGGGGCCACTTGGTTCTGCACTCAGAAGTTACTCCTGGCAGGCACAGGGGGCCACACATAATGCTGGGGATTGAACCTAGATTTGTTGCATGCAAGGCAAACACCTTACTGCTGTACTGCTGTGCTATCAGTCGTACCCCCTTATATTATATATTTAGAGATTGGTGTGCTAGTAGATCTTCAAATTTTTCATTATAAGAAAAAAGGTTGAGGCTGGTGAGGTGGCGCTAGAGGTAAGGTGTCTTCCTTGCAAGCGTTAGCCAAGGAAGGACCGTGGTTTGATCACCCAGCGTCCCATATGGTCCCCTCAAGCCAGGGGCAATTTCTGAGCACTTAGCCAGGAGTAACCCCTGAGCATCAAATGGGTGTGGCCCAAAAAACCAAAAAGAAAAAAAAAAAGAAAAAAAAGAAAAAAGGTTGTGGGGCCAGAGTGATAGCACAGTGATAAGGCAAGACAGATGGTGGTTCAAATCCCAGTATCCCATATAGTCCGGAGCCTGCAAGGAGCAACTTCTGAGCACAGAGCCATGTGTAACCCCTGAGCGTCGCTGGGTATGATCCAAAAACCAAAAACCAAAACAAAAAAAAAAACAGAGAGAAAAAAGGTTTTGTAACTATGTGACAGAAGGTAACCACTTACTGAGGGGATCATTTCACAATGGCTCAGAGGGCTGGTGCATATGCTTTGGATGGGACATAAACTAAACTTGAACAAATGTCATGAAGTAGGTAGGGTGAATCAGTATTTAAAGATAACAGATCTTTAAAGGAAAATATGTAAGTTTGATGCAATTAAATTTGTTCAAGCTACTCAAAAACATTTTAAACTTTTCATGTATTTTAATATATGTGCTGCTGAAGTGAACACTATATATAAATATTTTTTATGAAGCAAGAAAGTTTTTATTAAAACTTACTTGGGGGCCCGGAGAGATAGCACAGCGCAGCGGCGTTTGCCTTGCAAGCAGCCGATCCAGGACCAAAGGTGGTTGGTTCGAATCCTGGTGTCCCATGTGGTCCCCTGTGCCTGCCTGGAGCTATTTCTGAGCAGACAGCCAGGAGTAACCCCTGAGCAATGCCAGGTGTGGCCCAAAAACCAAAAAAAAAAAAAAAACAAAACCTTACTTGGAAAGATGTGAGGACAAAGAGAGGGAGAAGTACATGTTTAAGAGAGAGCAGAAGCTTCTCTAGAGTGAAAATAGGATGCAAAGGAATAGAGACAAGTAAGCCAGATGTGTGATCAAGGAAGAACACAGGCTTGAAGAGTGAGCCAAAATATTCTTATAGTATACATTATGATTATGTTGACCAGTGGATGGATAGCTTTTATGAAAGGGTAAAATTGGCTATTTTCCACATACAAACATTGAATAAACTAATTGGGTCAGAGATCTAAATGTTAAAAATAAATATAGGAGGGGCCGGAGAGATAGCATGGAGGTAAGGCATTTGCCTTTCATGCAGAAGGTCATCGGTTCGAATCCCGGCGTCCCATATGGTCCCCTGTGCCTGCCAGGAGCAATTTCTGAGCATGGAGCCAGGAATAACCCCTGAGCACTGCTGGGTGGACCCAAAAACCACAAAAAAAAAAAAAAAAAAAAAAAAAAAAAAAAAAAAATAAATATAGGAGCCAGAGAGATAGCATGGAGGAAATGTTTGCCTTGCATGCAGGAGGACAGTGGTTCGAATCTCGGCATCCAGGCCTGCCAGGAGTGATTTCTGAGTGTAGAGCCAGGAGGAGCCCCTGAGCGCTGTCGGGTGTGACCCAAAAACCAAAAACCAAAAAAAAAAAAAGAAAAAATAGAAGTACAGATTAAAGCTACACTGATAGTAGAATGTAACCTAGTAAAATAGCAAACCGTGAAAAACTGGTGTGTACATGTTGTTGAAAGGGTTTGATCCCAGGGCCCAGAGAGATAGCACAGTGGCGTTTGCCTTGCAAGCAGCCGATCCAGGACCAAAGGTGGTTGGTTCGAATCCCGGTGTCCCATATGGTTCCCTGGGCCTGCCAGGAGCTGTTTCTGAGCAAACAGCCAGGAGTATCCCCTGAGCACCGCTGGGTGTGGCCCAAAAACCAAAAAAAAAAAAAAAAATAAAAAAAGAAAGGGTTTGATCCTTACAATATACAGGATGATTTAACCCAGGGGTCTCAAACTCAATTTTCCTGGGGGCCGCAGGAGGCAAAGTCGGGGTGAGGCAGGCCCACATAAGGGATTTTGCTTACCAAATATTCGCAATAAAAAATCGCATTAGTGGGCCCGGAGAGATAGCACAGTGGCGTTTGCCTTGCAAGCAGCCGATCCAGGACCAAAGGTGGTTGGTTCGAATCCTGGTGTCCCACATGGTCCCCCGTGCCTGCCAGGAGCTATTTCTGAGCAGACAGCCAGGAGTAACCCCTGAGCACCGCCGCGTGTGGCCCAAAAACCAAAAAAAAAGGGGCCGGAGAGATAGCACAGCGGTAAGGCGTTTGCCTTACATGCGGAAGGTCGCTGGTTCAAATCCCGGCATCCCATATGGTCCTCCGAGCCTGCCAGGGGTGATTTCTGAGCGTAGAGCCAGAAATAACCCCTGAGCATTGCTGGGTGTGACCCCCCCCAAAAAAAATCGCACTAGTAAGGAAAAAAATCGCATTAAACATTTGCATACCCGAACGGAACTGCTCGGGGTATGCGAATGTTTAATGCGATTTTTTTCTTACTAGTGCGATTTTTATTGCGATTATTCGGTAAGCGAATAATCGCGAGTACTGCGATATTTGAAGGCCAGCCGCGGGCCACAAAATGTTGTACGGAGGGCCGCGGGCCGCGAGTTTGAGACCCCTGATTTAACCTATGTGGGAGAACCTTAAAGAAACAATATAGCTCAACAAATAAGACAAAATCTACTCAAGATTATGCATTTGTTAATAGCAAATGAAGCAATTTGGATACTGTCTGAGAAGGAGCATAATAAACTCACATAGTAATAATGTGCAGCTGTGGAGAATGAAAATTCATATGCATTAATATGATTTTCATGCGTTATATTTGATTTAGGATATGTGCCAAGGTAAAATATGTATAGTCATTTGCAAATTTATAATAAGATAATAAAGTGCCCTAGAGATTATTAGTTACAAAGGGAAAAATATATATATCCTCTTTATAGATGGAACAGTTAGGTGATTCTTACCTCTGCCAAACGATTAAAATCTAGCATCATCATTAGCATTAAAACTTAACCTTGCATACTTCTTGGTAGTAAGATGTATACAATATCATCTAGGCAGTTTTGTATCAAAATTATTTTAACTTGATATTTTTTGATATTTAACAAAGTTACCTAATCATAGGGAAATCCAGAAAAATTAAGTTTGCAGAAAGCCTTTAAAACAATTGTTGTGGTAAACAATTAAACATAGGTTGGGCTGTTCTTGGATTTAATTCTTTTTATTTATTTATTTATTTATTTATTTATTTATTTATTTATTATTTGCTTTTGGGTCACATGAGGCTGTGCGCAGGGGTTACTCCTGGCTCTCTGCTCAGAAATCACTCCTGGCAGGCTTAGGGGGACGATATGGGATGCTGTGATCCAAATCACCATCCATCCTGGATCGGCTGCTTGCAAGGCAAATGCCCTACCACTGTGCTATCTCTCCGGCCCTGTTTTGGATTTAAAGATGAAATTATAACTGATTTTGAATCAGAGAAAAGGAAGTTGGGACTTTTTTTTTTTTTTTTTGGTTTTTGGGCCACACCCGTTTGACGCTCAGGGGTTACTCCTGGCTATATTGCCCTTGGCTTGGGGGGACCATATGGGACGCCAGGGGATCGAACCACGGTCCTGATCCTTGGCTAGCGCTTGCAAGGCAGACACGTTACCTCTAGCGCCACCTTCCCGGCCCCATGGGACATTTTAAAAGTAATATTGAATTTTGTCTCTGCTCAGAGATCACTCCTAGCAGGTTCCAGGGGACATATGAGTGTCAGAGATTCAAATCCTAGCTTGCAAGGCTAGCACCCTATCCACTGTATTATCTCTCTGGCCTCTAAACGATATTATCACTTATGCGATGTGTCTGCAACATACTTATAATTAGTTCAACAGTCTTTTATTTCACACATTTGTACTTGTTCTTGTGTATACAGGCATGCATACATGAAAACATAGATAGTTAATGAATAAGCAAAAGATAAAAGGATTATGGGCCTTGAATATGGATAAGCAAAAGGTAAAAGGAATGTGGTCTATACAAATATTGTGTTTTTTAATTTTTCTGACGGTGTGTAATAAAAAGTATTGGGGAAGTTGCTTTCTACCCAGTACAACAAAACAAAGCAGCATGACATCAACTAAAATACTAATTTTTTTAATAGTGCTTATTTGGGGGGGGGGCGCGGGTGTTTGGGCCACACCCAGTGAGGCTCAGGGGTTATTCCTGGCTATGTGCTCAGAAATCGATCCTGGCTTAGAGGACCATTTGGGATGCTGGGGATCCAACCCAGGTCTGTCCTGGGTCATTGCATGCCAGGCAAATGCCCTACTGCTGTGCTATTGCTCTGGCCCTATAATGCTTGCTTTTTGATAGGATGACTGGTTGGTAACTTGTTTTGAATTAAAACTTCTTTAAGAATTTATTCCTTAAACAAGACACGAGGATTCTATATTTTGCCTTCAGTATCTTCCTACTATATAACAAGTGGTAATTTAAGAATACAAAAATTATTTTTGACCACAACTGCCAGTGCTCAGGACACTGTATGCAGTGCTGAGGATTAAAATGAGGTTGGCTGAGTGCAAGGCAGTTACTGTAACTGCTGCCTCTCTGGCTCTAAAGAAACAAATTTAAGAGCTATTTGATTTTGTCTAGTTAAATTTTTTCATTAAGTGAGCATTTCTGTAATGAAATGTTTGAAACTAGAGAAAGGACAGACTTGCTCAGGAGAGAAAATCTCACTGCCTCCATGACTGTTTGGTCATTTTAGGTGACAGACTGTTCAGTTACATTCAGGGACAGTCTTCTTTTGTTGAATGTCTTTTCTCAAGTGCTAGTAATTTTCTCTCTTTTTTTTTTTTGGTTTTTGGGCCACACCCAGCATTGCTCAGGGGTTACTCCTGGCTGTCTGCTCAGAAATAGCTCCAGGCAGGCACGGGGGACCATATGGGACACCGGGATTCGAACCAACCACCTTTGGTGCTGGATCGGCTGCTTGCAAGGCAAACGCCGCTGTGCTATCTCTCCGGGCCCAAAGTAATTATTTTTTGTTGTTTTATCAGTGTATTTTTTTGGGGGGGCACAATAATTTTCTCTTTAATTCAAAGGACTGGACTCTGTTTATTTTCTACTTTTTAGCCTATTTGTTTACTGCTAGTTTGAATCTCTTGAGGGAGTGGATGGAGAAGGCAAGAGAGAAGCAGGGAAGTAGAAAAGACCTTTCTGGAAGGGCACTCCATTATTTTTTTGCTCTTTTTTCTTGTCAGATGTTTAAAGTAGATTTTCTTCCAAGCAGTATTTTACTTCCTATTAAGTAAAAAAAAAAAATCTACTGTTTGGTTTTTAAGCCACATCTGACAGTACTTGGGGCTTATACTTGGCTTTGTACTCAGGGAATCCCTCCTAGAGATGCTGAGGGTTGGCTGTGTGTGAGGCAAAGGCCTTCCTCTGTACTATCTCTGGCCTCCCAAGCAGCACTTTTTTTTGGCGGGGTCATTAGTGCTCAGGGGTTACTCCTGGCTCTACGCTCAGAAACCACTCCAGGCAGGCTCGGGGGTCCATATGGGATGCCAGATTCGAACCACCATCTTTCTGCATGCAAGGCAAACACCCTACCTCCATTGCTATCTCTCTGGCCTCCCAGGCAGCACTTCCATTGACTTTCTCTGCCTGCTCCTTTGCACTAAACCTAGTGTGTTTTGGGAAGTGAGCTTCCTTTCTCTGGGTCCTGCATTCCTGTTTGTCTCTCATGAACCTGTTCCTTGTTCTCTCTGGCTGCCCAGTTGGCCAGTGCGGGAGCTATTGTCCTCTCTCATGGGAACACTTTTGACTTCTTCATCTGGGAGGACAGGCAGTGCTTTCCCCAAAGCAGCATTTTATGTGCTAAATCAACAAGTCCATCCTTCTGCTCTTTTTAACGCCTGAGTGGTAGTCATACAGCTGTACATGATACACCTGTCCTTTCATTGTAGTGTTCTCTTATTTCCTTTTATATGTTGGTGCCCTCTCTGACTTTTTAGTTTATTTCTTGTTTTTGTTTGTTTGTTTGGGTCACACCCGGCGGTGCTCAGGGGTCACTCCTGGTTCAGAAATCGCTTCTGTTCGGCTCTGGGTGATTATATGGGATGCCGAGATTCGAACCACCCTTAGTCCTAGGTTAGCTGTGTGCAAGGCAAATGCCCTACCACAGTGCTATCACTCCGGCCCTTATTTTTCTTTTTTCTTTGTAAATTATTTTTAAAATTTTAGGCATATCGGCGTATAACACTGTTCCTTTTTCCCCACTTTGTTTTTTTGGGCCACATCTGGTGGTGCCAAGGGCTTACTCCTGGCTCTGCCCTCTGGGATCTCTCTTGGGGGGCCATGTATTGCTGGGAACCTGGTTCACCTCTTTAGAGATAAGCTCCTTCCAATACTATTGTTCTGGCTCACAATACTATTAATGATTGGGTTTCATACATAACACATAGGTGATTAGGGCTTGAATTAAATTAGTGCAAGCTAGGTGTGCTTGGGCGGCCCCTCATTCTAGAGTGAATTCAGTGCAAGAGTCCAATGTGTATTTTCCAGGGACAATGGAGGGAAGTAGTACATCCCTCCATAACCTAACATGTTTCTGGGGCCGAGTTAATATGTCAGGTCTTAGCATTAGTGTCCTTGTGCCATACTCTTGGGGTATTCAGGGACAAATGGGGTGCATACATAGCACTTTTCAGGGCTGGAATCTGCTGTTGCTGACCTGTGGGTGAGACATGTCTTGGTATTTGAGAAGTTCTTACAGAATAGCTATTAAAAATGACAAGTATTGAATGTGGGTTAGGTCAGACTGCTTGTTTGTGAATTTGTGATTTGACAGTGCAGTTTAATAGTCTCTAGTCTTAATTCATTTGAAAAGCTTGAAAAGTAACCTCACAGAATTTAAATGAAAACATTCTTGTGAAAATGCTATTTTTTTTTTTTTTTTTTGCTCGTTTTTGGGCCACACCTGGTGGTGCTCAGAGGTTACTCCAGACTTTGTACTCAAAAATCACTCCTGGCATGTTCAGGGGACCACATGGGAACCATATGAGATGCCAGAGATTGAACCTGGGTTGTTACAAGCAAACACCCTACCTGCTGTGCTATCACTCTGGCCCCCCAAATGCTTTGTAGCTGCTGGCATTTCATTTATTTTTTAAATTGTCTTTTATTTATTCATTGATTTGTTTTCTAGATTACACCCAACAGTGTTTAGGACTTATTCCAAGCTCTGCACTTAGGGCTTACTTCTGGCAGGACTCAGGGATCATATGGAATGTTGAGGATTGAACCCAGAGTGGTCATGTGCAAGAGTCCTACGTGATGTACTATCACTTTACCCCAAATTACTGAAATTTTAACAAACCTCAGCATTAGAATTAGGCTTGCTTAGATATTTTGTACTTGCCTAGATAATTTTTTAGGGTTGGTAGTTTATTATTTTAGCTTTTCTAGTATAATTAGCACTTGTCTGAGACTTTTGAAAGAATATAATTTTCGGAGCCAGAGCTATAGCACAGCGGAAAGGCGTTTGCCTTGCATGTGGCCAACCCTGGACTGACCCTGGTTCTATTCCCAGCATCCCTTATGGTTCCTGAGCCTCCTAGGTGCAATTTCTTTTTTGTTTTTGTTTTTGTTTTTGGGCCACACCCAGTGACGATCAGAGGTTACTCCTGGCTATGCGCTCAGAAAAAGCTCCTGGCTTGGGATGTCAGGGAATCGAACTGTGGTCTGTCCTAGGCTAGCACCAACAAGGCAGATACCTTACCACTTGTGCCATCGCTCTGACCCCCGGGGAGCAATTTCTGAGTATTGAGCCAGGAGTCATCCCTGAGTGCCACCGAGTATGACCCAAAAACCAAAAAAAAAAAAAAAAAAAAGAAAAAAATGTGTTTTTCTTTGGGCTTTATCCCCAATTGATGACACTGATCCAAAACAAATATTTAATTTCTGGACTCTGAATTAAAAATCCCAGTCATTTTCATGGTGAAATACCGAAAATAGCATGGATTTTAATCATCTGGATACCTGATTTCAATAGATTTCTGGATTTTCTACCAGGTTAAATAAGAGAAGACATTTGAAGTTTTATTTGAGTGGTTGAAAAGAAAATGGAGGGCCCGGAGAGATAGCACAGTGGTGTTTGCCTTGCAAGCAGCTGATCCAGGACCAAAGGTGGTTGGTTCGAATCCCAGTGTCCCATATGGTCCCCCATGCCTGCCAGGAGCTATTTCTGAGCAGACAGCCAGGAGTAACCCCTGAGCACCGCCGGGTGTGGCCCAAAAACAAAAAAAAAAAAAAAAAAAAAAAGAAAAGAAAATGGAATAATTCCAACATGCTTTATCTTAATTGAGATACGAATGATAAACATTTTATATGTTTAGATCATTCATTGTGGTTATTTAAATATGCAACATATTTAATATACTTACAAAACGATTTATCACACTCAAGCTTAGATTAATTAATACAGCATCATACTTATAATATCTGTATAGTATTGTCAGCAAATTTCAAGTGTATAAGAAGAGTTTGGAATAAATTGCGTGAAAATATTTTTCCTTGCTTTTTCATTTTATTTCCAGTAGAGGGCACCAGAGAAAAAGCACAAATAGAAATTTTGGGTATCCATATAAATTATTTTCTGAAAAGGAATGGACTTCATGAACGTTAAACAGATGGTTCATGATATTTAGGTTTCTCTCAAAGGTCTTCAAATCATAAGATCTGAGGGAGGGTGGTGAGGAAAAATATATTTTTTCCAACTTCAATATGATGTGATGAAAACAAGCCACCAGTTTTTATTTTTATTATTGTTAAGTTATATAATTCTAAATGGTGGTTTTTGCTTTTATTTTCTATTGAACATAGTATTCTGATGTCATGAAGTTACTGCTATTTGACTCCTCTTCTTATCCTCCCACCCTGCTTTTTTGGTGGCTCTTCCTGTGGTATCTCTTCAGACGTTTATCTGGGCTGCTTCTTATTCATTATCTGTATGCATGACCTTAGATTGCCTAGGTTACTCAAGAAGCGCCAGTATTCTTCAGTACTTAAGAATTAGTTATATGTAGCTCTAGAGTTGGACCAAAGCTTTCTTGTTGTAGGGTGTCTTTGTGTAACATTCTGCTTTGCATGAAGACAAACTGTGTCAGCTGAGTGTTTTTCACTCCTATCCATTTTCTCATCTCTAAAATGGAAGTAACTGCGTTATAGAACTATGAAGGTTAAATCTAAAACTTTTGTTTCATTGTCGGGCACATCTGTGTGTTGATAAATGTTAACCATTTTTATATATGAAAATGTCTTTAACAAGATAGGTGGGATCTGGCTGTAGTAGTTTTGCCACAAGGGAGGCTGAAGAGATTCTAGGTTGATTATTTCTGTTTCTTGTAGGTTGAGATTTTTGGGGGGAGGAGGCACACCCGGTGGTACTAAGGGTTACTCCAGGCTTTGCACTCCAAGATTATTTCTGGTGGGCTTGGGGGACCATATGGGATACTGGCAATTGAACTTGGGTCAGCTGCATGCAAGGCAAATGCCCTACCCCTGTGCTATCGCTCTGGCCCCTCTTATGCTCATGTTTAAAAATGTAAAGTGACGGAGCTGGAGAGATAGCATGGAGGTAAGGAATTTGCCTTTCATGCAGAAGGATGGTGATTTGAATCCCGGCATCCCATATGGTCCCCTGTGCCTGCCAGGGGCGATTTCTGAGCATAAAGCCAGGAGTAACCTCTGAATGCTGCCAGGTGTGACCCAAAAACCAAAAAAAAAAAAAAAAAGTAAAGTGACTTCCTTCCTTCTTCCCTCCCTTCCTCCCTCCCTCCCTTCTTTCGTCCTCCCTCCCTCCCTCCCTCCCTCCCTTCCCTCCTCCTTCCTTCCCTTCTCCCTTCCCCTTCTCCCTTCCCTTTCCTTCCCTCCTCTCCCTCCTCCTCCCTCCCTCCCTCTCCTCCTCCCTCCCTCCCTCCTCCTCCTTCCTTCCTTCCTTCTTTTCCTTCCTTCCTTCCTTCCTTCCTTCCTTTTCTTGCTGTAAATAAATATTGGTAAATACTCCCCATAGCATATTTTGAATAAATAGGTAGTGATACTTGTATCATTACTTTAGGAAATAAATGCTAAATGCTTGGGAATTATTCACCAGAGAAATATTTCAACTTCCAAGCTATTTAAAGTTACAAGTATCTTGGTGTGTCTAGTCCTGATTATAAAGTTACATAGTATTGCAATAGAATAGCATGAAGTCAGTTTTTTTTTTTGGTTTTTGGGTCACACCCGGCAGTGCTCAGGGGTTACTTCTGGCTGTCTGCTCAGAAATAGCTCCTGGCAGGCACGGGGGACCATATGGGACACCAGGATTCGAACCAACCACCTTTAGTCCTGTATCGGCTGTTTGCAAGGCAAACGCCGCTGTGCTATCTCTCCGGGCCCATGAAGTCAGTTTTTATTATTTATTTATTTATTTATTTATTTATTTATTTATTTATTTATTTATTTTTTGGATTACACCGGCAGTGCTCAGGGGTTACTCCTGTCTCTACACTCAGAAATCACTCCTGGCAGGCTCAGGGACGCTGGGATTCGAACCACTGTCCGTCTGCATGCAAGGCAAATGCCCTACCTCTGTGCTATTTCTCCGGCCCCTATTTATTTATTTTTTTGGTTTTTGGGTCACACCTGGTGATGCTCAGGGTTATTCCTGGCTCTACACTCAGAAATCATTCCTGGCTTTGGGGACTATATGTGATGCCAGGGATTGAACCCAGGACCGTTCTGGGTCAGCCACGTGCAAGGCAAATGCCTTACCACTGCGCCATCGCTCCAGCCTCAGTTTTTATTTTTATTATTATTATTATTATTATTACTTTTTGTGGTTTTTGGGTCACACCCGGCAGTGCTCAGGGGTTATTTCTGGCTCCAGGCTCAGAAATTGCTCCTGGTAGGCACGGGGGACCATATGGGGCGCCGGGATTCGAACTGATGACCTCCTGCATGAAAGGCAAATGCCGTACCTCCATGCTATCTGTCCGGCCCCCTCAGTTTTTATTTTATAATTTTTTCAAGTGTTTAATTCATTCAAAAACATGAGGTCATATTTCTTAATTCTGAAGAGACTTTGCCTTTAAGCCATTTTGACTCAGTCTTAGGCTGGGTAGCCTGAAACATGCAAGAGTTCTTCTGGTTTCAGTTCCTAAGTTTAACTACTAGGTTGGAGGAAAACCACTTAAAAACTTACCATACCTGAACTGGAGTGAGAGCACAGTGGGTAGGTGTTTGCCTTGCACATGGCTTTCTTGGGTTTGATCCCTGGTATCCCATTTGGCCCCTTGAGTAGTAATTTCTGAGCACAGAGCCAGGAGTAATCATTGTTGGCTGTGTTTCAAAAACCTACCAAACCACAAAAAAGCTTATTATATCTGGTCAGACTGCTTTTTAAAAAAGTTAAGAAAGCATACTTAAAACCCAGTACAAAATGTCATTGAGTCCTTTTGGAAATTGGTCATTTTAAAGTAAGGCAGTGGTATTTATTAAATAGGAAACCAAGGAAATGTGGTTAATTTGCCGTAGGAGTTTTAATTTTCTCTGAAAAATAGTTTTTTGTAGATTGAAAGTTGCCAAATCTATATTACTGAAACAGATGAGAGCAGCAGGAAATAGTTCTCTGGTATTTTAGTCATTATCATAGTATTATATCATTATTATTATGTAGTCATTATCATACCCAATACTCAGTACCCACCCTCAGCTAGGATGGTGTCTGGTCTTCCAAGCACTGTTGTGTTTTCTCTATGAAGTAGGGCTGGCCTGATGATAAATAAGGATGGATAATAGAAGCTGCTTTATACTCAGAAAGGTTTTTTTTTTGGCCACACAAATGCCATACCTGCTGTGCTATTGCACAAGCCCCTAGAAAGGCTCTTTTTCCTTGAAGGATGTAGACTTTTGGTAACTTTACAACTTGTTTGTTGTAAACACTTCTTTGGCAGTTTCCATTTTACCTCAAAAGTTTTTACCAGGAGCCAGAGTGATATTTTTAGCAGGTAGTGCACCTGCCTCACAGGTGACTGCGATGGGTTAGATTCTCGCCATCCTAGATGTTTTTCTGAGCCCTTCCAAGGCTGAGCCCTGAGTGAAAAGTCAGTAGTAAGTAAGCCTTAGCACTGTGGGTGTCAACCAAAACAAAACAAAACAAAACAAAACAAAAATCATTAACAAATCACTTCTTGGGGCTGGAGAGATAGCATGGAGGTAAGGCATTTGACTTGCATGCAGAAAGACAGAGGTTCGAAAGCCGGCATCCCATGTGGTCTCCTGAGCCTGCCAGGAGCGATTTTTTTTTTTTGGGTTTTTTGGGCCACACCCGTTTGATGCTCAGGGGTTACTCCTGGCTAAGTGCTCAGAAATTGCCCCTGGCTTGGGGGGACCAAATGGAATGCCGGGGGATCGAACCGTGGTCCTTCCTTGGCTAGCGCTTGCAAGGCAGACACCTTACCTCTAGCGCCACCTCACCGGCCCCGCCAGGAGCGATTTTTGAGCATAGAGCCAAGAGTAACCCCTGAGCGCTGCTGGGTGTGACCCCCCCCCAAAAAAAAAAAAACCCAAAAAACAAAACCAAATCACTTCTTTTTTTTTTAATTTTTAATTTTTATTTATGAGAACAATGATGCAAAGAGGACAAGGTAAAGTTACAGTGGAAGGACAATCGCCCATAAACAGAGTTCTCAGAAGAAATCCCCTTGATGACACCTTAATATTGAACTTACAGTCAAAGAACATTAAGAAAAATAAGGCAGAACCCATGTACAATTACTTTTTCCACAAGTCCCCAGATTGTAGTACATTATAACATTTCTTAGCAGTACACAAAGCAATCTAAAGCCATGAAATTTATGTGACTCCTTAAACATTGAAGGCATAGTATTTTTTTTATATTATCTAATCACTTCTTTGCCTTGTGTTTATTCTACACAAAATTATGGTGGTGCTATGGTTTTTTGGGATGTCAGTGTAGAATAAATTAGGTAATACTGTATAACTTATAAAAAAAATTAGCATCACTCTTTGCTCCCACTGGTATAAGATTTGTCCATTTCCATTTGTGTAGAACTTTTTACTTAGCGACAGTCCTTTTTGTAAGCTCTGCTCAGAATTTACTCCTGAACTCAGGAATTACTCCTGGTCATGCATGGGGTTCTCTATGGGATACTGGGTATTGGATCAACTGCAGGCAAGGCAAATACCTTGCCCATTGTACTGTCTCTGACCGTTGGTGAGTTAGTTTATAATCAGCTTTTCTTTTCTTTCCTTTCTTTATTTTTTTTTTGGTTTTGGGCCATACCCAGTGGTGCTCAGGCATTACTCCTGGCTTCTGCACTCAGAAATCGATCCTGGCAGGCTCAGGGGACAATATGGGATGCCAGGGATTGAACCCGGTCATCCCGGTTGTCTGTGTAAAAGGCAAATGCCTTACTGCTGTGCTATCGCTTCAACCCCAGCTTTTCTTTTTAAATATTGTTGAGGCTGGCATGGGAGGGAAGGTGACTTTTGGTTAACACAGGATCGGGACCCTGGCAGTTGGAGGATCTTTTCCCCACTTTACTGAAATTGTTTTTCTTTCAGCACCTCCAAAACTTGCCAACTCATCCTAGTGATTAATGGGAAGCTGAGCTAGAGGTTCAGTGAAAGGGCCTGAGGAGGATGGGCTTACCTGGGCCCCACTGGCAGTATTTAGGGGCCATACTGAGTAATTGGAGACACTATGTGGTGCTCAAGGTCAAACCCCAGTCTAAAAAACACAACGCTAGCCTGAACTTGGGTACTCTCTCTCTGTCCCCTGGTAATATTTATTCTGTTAGTGGCAGGAAATGTGCTCTGGTGAGCATCGTATAACTAAAATTTAATCATGAGCAGCATTGTAACTATATCTTCTGGTGATTCAATTAAAATTATTAATTAAAATTAAACCCTCTTATTCATTTGAAGTTCACATTATCTGAATAGTCTTAAGGCTTCTGTAAATTTTCTTTTTTTTGGGTCACACCTGGCAGTGCTCAGGGGTTACTCCTAGCTCTATACTCAAAATCACTCCTGGCAGGCTCGGGGGACCATATGGGATGCTGGGATTCGAACCACTGTCCTTATGCATGAAAAGGCAAATGCCTTACCTTCATGCTATCTCTCTGGCCCTGGCTTCTCTAAATTTTATAATTACTTGGGCAGATATGGAAAAAAAAAATTTGGGACCTCACCCAGCTGTGCTCAGAACTTATTCCTGGTTTTGCACTCAGAATCACTTGTGCTCTGGGATACATATCAGGTGCCAGGGATCAAATCAGGTTTAGCCACTTGCAAGGCAAGTGTCGACTATTGTCCCAGCCCCAGTGGTATAGAAAATTATATTCATCTTCTGAGTGCCCTAGATGAGCCTTGCAGTAAATTTCACCACTCGTGAATGATCTTGCCTAGATCTCCTCTTGTCCTCTGCTTTTGCAGACTGGTCTCAAATAGTATCAAGGAACATCAATGGTTACAATTTTAAATGTCTAGAAATCACAGCTTGGAATGGTTGCTCATGTCTTTCAAGTTTGATGGGTTTAAGAGTTGGGAAGGAGGGCCCGGAGAGATAGCACAGCGGCGTTTGCCTTGCAAGCAGCTGATCCAGGACCAAAGGTGGTTGGTTCGAATCTCGGTGTCCCATATGGTCCCCCGTGCCTGTCAGGAGCTATTTCTGAGCAGACAGCCAGGAGTAACCCCTGAGCACTGCCGGGTGTGGCCCAAAAACCAAAAAAAAAAAAAAAGAGTTGGGAAGGAGAGACTATTGAGGTTGTTGGCAGCAGGAGATGGTTTAGTTTAGCTATTAACAGTTGTACCTTACTAGAACAAGTCTCTGCAAAGGCAGTGACATTGCAAATTGGGAGAATCCACATGTTGTGAATTAAAAGTCAATTTTAAGGACAGGGAGGATCTCATTAATTTCTATTTAAGCTAGATAGCTGCCATAACAGTTAAAAAACATTTTTAGATCCTTTGTGGTTATTATATTGTTATATTCTAGCCATAAGTGAACAATATCTGCACCTCAGAGATTAGAATTATAATTTGAATGGTGCTTTACACTTCCTTGGGGACTGTTATGAGCTATTGCATTTTTATTCAGGAATGAAGTTGCTGCTGCATATGGAAGATAGGATTTGAAAAGACATACTGCCTTAGAGAGAAAATGATCAATGTTTGTTCTGAATACCCAAGACCTTTATCAGAGTCTGATCTCTTTTTATGTAAAATTTTGTATTCTAGTGATTGAATCTAGAGAATGTACATAGGTTTTATTTTATTTTTATTTTTTTGGCTTTTTGGACCACACCCGTTTGATGCTCAGGGTTACTCCTGCTCAGAAATTGCCCCTGGCTTGGGGGGACCATATGGGATGCCGGGGGATTGAACCGAGGTCCTTCCTTGGCTAGCGCTTGCAAGGCAGACACCTTACTTCTAGCGCCATTTCTCCGGCCCCAAGTATATAGGTTTTATAGTAACTTCTCCAGAGATGGGGCATAGACAATATGCCATGGCCATTCTTTTAGGGTCTGTTTATTTTAAAAGAGTCATCAGTTTTGTGTTTTGAAACTATAGGAAGAGTCTAGAGCCCTGTGTCCTGAGCTCTGAGGCAAGAATCATAGACAGGTTCACTTCTGGATTTATGTGGCTTTTGGGACAGGCAACTAAGGATTTTTAGTGTAAATAGTGCCAGTCTCTTATCAATTCTTGCATGGTTAGTAGGGAATTACAGTCACTTGCTGTGGAATCAGTTCAGATATATTTAAATACACTCAAGGTCAAGGTTTGTTTTGCTCTACTGTAAGATTTCTTTTGAAGTCGAAGTATTACTTTGAACTATTTTAGTGAAACAGAAAAGGAGCCATTTAATTAATTTTAGTAAAATGGCACTAAGCCAGTTTCTTTTATAATAGATAGGAACAAATAAGTGATGTTTGTGTATGATTTTATAAGTTTCATCTTGAAATACATAGTTGGGAACTCTACTTTCAGAAGCAAAATTTTTCTTTTAGGTTAAATAGAACTTACTATGGGTTTGCTTTTCTAATTTTTTTTTGTTTCTTTTTTGGTCACATCCAGCAGCACTCATGGATTTCTCCTGGCTCTGTGCTTAGAAGCCACTCCTGGCAGGTTTGGGGGACCATATGGGATGCCGGGATTCGAACCACCGTACTGCATGCAAGGCAAACACCCTACCTCCATGCTATCTAGCCCCTGCATTTCTTTTTTTGGCTTTTGGGCCATACCCGGCGGTGCTCAGGGGTTACTCCTGGCTATCTGCTCAGAAATAGCTCCTGGCAGGCACGGGGGACCATATGGGACACTGGGATTTGAACCAACCACCTTAGGTCCTGGATCAGTTGCTTGCAAGGCAAACACCGCTGTGCTATCTCTCTGACCCCAGCCCCTGCATTTCTAATTTCTACATTTAAGTCTCTGAAGTTTTTTTTTTTTCCACTGAGTAAAAGAATATAAAGAGGGTAACTTCACATTTTATTGGTTTATGTTTTATCTTTTTTAAAAAAATTACTCTTATTTTACATTTTATTAGAATAGTGATTTTCAATCTTATTGCAGGTTGTGCATGTTTAGAAAAGTTGGTATAGAAAAGATATAGAGGGGCTGGAGAGATAGCATGGAGGTAAGGCGTTTGCCTCTCATGTAGAAGGTCAGTGGTTCGAATCCCATCGTCCCATATATCTCCTGAACCTGCCAGGAGCGATTTCTGAGCGTAGAGCCAGGAGTAACCCCTGAGCGCTGCCGGGTGTGACCAAAAAGCAAAAGACAAAACAAAACAAAAAAATATAGAAAAGATATAGAAAAGTTGAAACTTTCTGTTCTGCCAGCTATTATAACTCCTGGTCCATAGTCATGTATGCAGGATGGTTGAATGCTGGTATAGTGGACTTATAGAGAGAACTTAGATGATGGGGTCGGAAAGATAGCATGGAGGTAAGGCGTTTGCCTTTCATGCAGGAGGTCATCGGTTCGAATCCCGGCGTTCCATATGGTCCCCCATGCCTGCTAGGAGCAATTTCTGAGCCTGGAGCCAGGAATAACCAACCCCCTGAGCACTGCTGGGTGTGACCCCAAAAATACCACAAAAAAAAAAAAGAGAACTTGGATGAGTCTCAGAAGTAGGATGGTGGAGGGAATTCCTAGACCTATTACTCAACTTTAATTATGAATTATCCTTTCTTTTGTATTCATTTGACACAGACCTTAGCTTCTGTGGCATCCATGAGGGGTTGGCATGTTGGTACATTTATAGGTGGAAAACATTACTGGGAGTTTGTTCACCATTTGTTGTTATTGGTCGTTAGGAGTAGATAGGCACTAAGGGCAGTCTGGGTTTGCTCGGATGACTTTGAGTCATTTTGAATGTCTGTAGTTCTTAGATCTGTCTTCCAATATGTAACAAAGATTTTTATTCAGTTTCAAAATTAATTAGTACTCTTCCATCTTCCATAAAAGCTTTGGAGTTAAGTGTCTACAATACATGTCATAATAGGGAGAGAGAAAGTAGGAAAGGGTAGATGTTGGTTATTTTGATCTTTGACACAACTCAGAGACTAAAAGACTTTATGTAACAGGATCATTGGCAATAATCAAAAGGTGTATTCTAGAATTTTCTAGAGATAAAATAAAAAAGGATTGGTTAGTTTTATGTTATACTTCAGATTGCTGTCATTTTTTTTTTGTTTGTTTGTTTTTTTGGTGACGCTCAGGGGTTACTCCTGGCTATGTGCTCAGAAATCGATCCTGGCTTGAGGTACCACATGGGATGCCCAGGGATTGAACCATTGCCCATCCTAGGCTAGCATGCGTAAGGCAGATGCCTTACAGCTAGCATCACTGCTTCGGCCCCAGATTTCTGTCATTTTTAAAATATTTATTAATTTTTTTAGGTTTTTGGGCCACACCTGGAGGCGCTCAGGGGTTACTCCTGGTTCTGCACTCAGTAATAGCTCCTGGCAGTCTCAGGGGACCATATGGGATGCTGGGAATCGAACCTGGCTCTGTCCAGGGTTGACAGCATGCAAGGCAAATGCCCTACCACTGTGTGCTTTCACTCTGGCCCCAAGATTGCTGTCTGTTGTTACCAAAGAAGAACTTTGTGGTGGCAGGTGGAGGTGGGAATAACTGATGACTGGTTCAACATCTCTAAGCACTTTGGCTTCTTTTTTTCAGGTTTGCAGTTGTAATGCTCAGCAGTAGGTGTAGTTTGTTGAATTCCTACATTATGTATCAGGCATTCTGCCAAGTGATTTTATTTCATTTATTTTTTATTTTTATTTTTATTATTATTATTTTGGCCACACCCAGCAGTGCTCAGGGGTTACTCGTGGCTATCTGCTCAGAAATAGCTCCTGGCAGGCATGGGGACTATATGGGACGCCGGGATTCGAACCATCCACCTTAGGTCCTGTATCAGTTGCTTGCAAGGCAAACGCCGCTGTGCTATCTCTCCGGTCCCTATTTCATTTATTTTTAAACACATTCCTCCTCTTAGATATTAACTCCATTTATTTTTTAAGATTTTGAGCTACTACTGTCAGTGATCAGGGGTTACTCCTGGCTTTGTACTCAGGAATTATTTTTGGTGGTGTGCAGGGGATCATATGGAATGCCAGGGATGGAACCCAAGTTGGCCCCTAACTCCATTTTTCATGTGAGGTCACTGAAATTCAAAGAAGTAATTTGTTGAAGTTAGGTGATAAAGACATTTATGCCTAAATGGATGAATTGATTTATGTTTTATTTGGTGTATTTTGAGTATATAGTAACTATTGGGGTCAGGAAAGAAGAAAGATCCCAGTAGAATGCCTTTAGAACTTTGTCTCCCTGCAGATGTGACCCCTTTGAAGAGTAAAATATTGTGGGTTGTGATTTGTGCTGTATATATGTATGCTCATGATTCTTCTGCTGTTTCATCGTGCCTTACCTATTTTGAATTTATACAGAAAGAAACAGAACGGCAGGATGAGAAAACTGGGGTTTTCAGGCACTCATTGAAGAATGAAGCAATTGAGCGACGAGCTATGATAACTCCTGCTCTCCGAGAAGCTCTCACCAGACAAGGTGAACATTCTTGGGAATTATTGCTCTAAGCAATCTAGTTTATAACCTGGAAGTGGGAGTTCAGGGAAGAAGGATTAGGAAGCTCCTCTCTAGGAATTGTGACAAAAACGTGTCTGTGGACTTCTGTGTATGTTGTCTGCCTGGGCCACCGTATTCTTCCCTTTTTGGTTTACAGGGTTGTTATGAACATATGGCTCAAATATGCAGATAAAAAATGTTATCACTAGCTTCTCTGAAAATCACTTTTCATTAAGAGGGCATGATTAATGATTAAAAAAAGGCTTGTATGATATTAAGCAGTTAGTTTGAATTGTTTTTTTTTTTTGGTTTTTGGGTCACACCTGGCATTGCTCAGGGGTTACTCCTGGCTGTCTGCTCAGAAATAGCTCCTGGCAGGCACGGGGGACCATATGGGACACCAGGATTCGAACCAATCACCTTTGGTCCTGGATCGGCCGTTTGCAAGGCAAACGCCGCTGTGCTATCTCTCCGGGCCCAGTTTGAATTGTTTTATATAAAAATAAATTGATTTTTATGATCATACTTCACTAAGGAGAATGCAGTTTATATATTCCTACTAAGAAGAATGAAGAATGAGTGCATTGGTTTTTCTTGTTTGTGGAGTGGGTGAACACCTGGCTATACTCAGGGCATATTTTTGGCTTTTGTTCAGAGATCAGTCCTTTTGGGGTTTGGAGATCATATGGGTTCCAGGGATCGAACCTGGGTCACCCACTTTGTTTTTTTGGGGTGGGTGGTTTGGATCACACCAGTCATTGCTCAGGGGTTCCTCCTGGCTCTATGCTCAGAAATCGCTCCTGGCAGGCTCGGGGGACCATATGGGATGCCGATCATTTAACCACTGTCCTTCTGCATGCAAGGCCTTACCTCCATGCTATCTCTCCAGCCTTGGGTCACCCACTTTCAAGACTTACCTGCTGTATAGTCTCTCCAGCTTTTTTAGGGAAAATAAAAAGAATAGTAAATTGAAATTCAGTAGTCTGAATTTCCTTTCTCCTTTACTTGTCAATATTTTATCTATTTATTTTAGTTTTGGAGTAATACCTGGTGGTGCTCAGGGGTTATTCTAGGCCTTGTGCTCAGGAATCACTCCTGGTGGGCTTGGGGGACCAAATGGGATACTGGGGTTTGAACTCTGGTCAGCTACAAGTAAGGCAAATATGTCCTCATTGCTGTACTATAGCTTGTCTTCTTTATTTTGGCTTTTGGGTCACACCCAGAAGTGACTGTGTGCTACTCCCTGTTGTGTGCAGGATGTTGTTCTTGGCAGTGTTTGGGACCATGCAGTGCTGAGGATTAAACCCAGGTCTCCATCATGCAACACATATACTTAGCCCTTGAGTTACCTCTTTGACCCTGTGAGAACTTTCTAAGGGACATATCTGGTAATACAGAGATAAGCTATAGCATTATCTATTTCAAGAAATCTTCAATTTGTTAGATCATACAGATTTTTTACATAAATACATATATTTTTCTATAAATAGCTTTTTATATACAAAAATGCATATAATATCTGTCATTTTTTTTGTTTGTTTGTTTTTTGGGCCCCATCCAAGTGACACTCGTGTTATTCCTGGCTATGTGCTCAGAAATCGCTCCTGGCTTGGGGGACCATATGGGACACCAGGGGATTGAACCATGGTCCATCCTAGGTCAACCTAGGACCTAGGTCAACCGTGTGCAAGGCAAACGCTCTACTGCTTGTGCCACCGTTCTTGCCCCAATACCTGCCTTTTAATCAGTGTTTAGACTAACATAATTTTTATTAGGTTTAAGTCTATCATCTTGCGATTTGTTCTATGTTCATATCTTCCTTTTTTTTTTTTTTGGTTTTTGGGCCACACCCTGTGACGCTCAGGGGTTACTCCTGGCTATGCGCTCAGAAGTTGCTCCTGGCTTCTTGGGGGACCATATGGGACGCCGGGGGATCGAACCGCGGTCCGTCCTAGGCTAGCGCAGGCAAGGCAGGCACCTTACCTCCAGCGCCACCGCCCGGCCCTCATATCTTCCTTTTAATAGGTATTTAGACTAACATTTATTTTTTGTTTGTTTGTTTTTGGGCCACACCTGGCGGTGCTCAGGGGTTAATCCTGGCTGTCTGCTCAGAAATAGCTCCTGGCAGGCACGGGGGATCATATGGGACACCGGGATTCGAACCAATCACCTTTTGTCCTGGATTGGCTGCTTGCAAGGCAAACGCCGCTGTGCTATCTCTCCAGGCCCTAGATTAACATTTTTATAAGTTTAAATCTATAATTTTGCTACTTGTTTTTATTTTTTCCCTTGTTCTTTAATTTTTCTCCATTTTTCTGTTTTCTCCTAGATTTTTTTTGGTTTCTTTTTGGGTCACACTCGGCAGCGCTCAGAAATCACTCCTGGCAGGCTCAGGGGACCATATGGGATGCTGGGATTTGAACCACTGTCCTTCTGCATGCAAGGCAAATGCCTTACCTCCACACCATCTCTCCGGCCCCTCTCCTAGATTATTTAATTTACTTATTTGGCCATTCCTGGCTGTGCTCAGGGCTTCCTCTTTCAGGGAACCGTATAGGTTGCTAAGGATCTATCTAACATGGACCTCTGTGTGCAAGGCAAGCACCCTACCCACTCTCCAGCTTCAGATTAAATTTTTTTTTTTTTTTGTGGTTTTTGGGTTACACCCAGCAGTGCTCAGGGGTTATTTCTGGCTCTATGCTCAGAAATTGCTCCTGGCAGGCTTGGGGGACCATATGGGGATACAGGGATTCAAACCACCGTCCTCCTGCGTCTAAGGCAAACACCTTACCGCTGTGCTATCTCTCTGGCCCCCAGATTAATTTTTTTTTTTTTTTTTGGTTTTTGGGCCACACCCGTTTGACGCTCAGGGGTTACTCCTGGCTATGTGCTCAGAAATCGCCCCTGGCTTGGGGGGACCATATGGGACGCCGGGGGATCGAACCATGGTCCTTCCTTGGCTAGCGCTTGCAAGGCAGACACCTTACCTCCAGTGCCACCTACCCGGCCCCCAGATTAATTTTTTAATGATTCTATTTTATATTCTTTGTTGACATATTAGGTATGATACTATTTTTGATTTAGTTATTGCTTGAAGTTTTATATCTCTATCATATTATAGAATATCTTTGGTATGATATTAACATGTAATTAAACATAATTTAAGACCCTTATAATAAAATACTTTTAAAAATTTCAACTTCTATGCATTATTATTAAACATTTGACTTTTGCATGTTATAAGCTGATAATGACATTGTTAGTATTTTGGTTAAATAGTTAATTATTTAAGATTTAAATAAAAAACTGTCAGGGAATCGAACGGCTGTCTGTCCTAGGTCAGCCATGTGCAAGGCAAACACCCTACCGCTGCACCACTGCTCCAGCCCCATCATGCCTATTTTAGTGTCCAATATTGTAGGACTTCTTTTATCTTTTTACATATATCTATACGTACATATATATCAACATCTCTATATAAAAATATAAAGATTTATATACAGAGAGAGAAGGAATCTAGGAAACAGTTAAGGTAATTTATTTCTGTGATAGTGGTAGAAACATAATTTAGGAAACAATAAGAACTATAATTTTTTTTTGGATTTTTTTTTGTTTTTGGTTTTTGGGTCACCCCCAGCAGCGCTCAGGGGTTACTCCTGGCTCTATGCTCAGAAATCGCTCCTGGCAGGCTAAGGGACCATATGGGATGCTGGGATTTGAACCATTGACCTTCTGCATGCAAGGCAAACGCCTTACCTCCATGCTATCTCTCCGGCCCCCTGGAATTATTTTTGGTAAAATATTTTTATTAAGGCATCATGATTTACAATAATGTTACTATTAATATTTTAGAAATTCAGTGTTATCAGAGTGCCCACATTCTTTTTTTTTTTTTTTTTTTTTCTGGTTCACACTTGGCTCTGCTCAGGGGTTACTCCTGGCTCTACACTCAGAAATTGCTCCTGGCAGGCTCAGGGGACCATATGGGATGCCGGGATTTGAACCACCGTCTTTCTGCATGCAAGGCAAATGCCCTACCTTCATGCTATCTCTCCAGCCCCAAGAGTGCCCACGTTCTTAGACCAGTGTCTCTGGGTTCCTTTTCATCCCATTTCTTCTACTTTCTCTCCAACTTCTCTTTAGTAAACTCACTTCTTTAGACAGACTTTAGAGTTTGTTTATCTCCTTATTATATTTCTTTATATTCTACACGAGTGAAACTATTTGATATTTCCATCTCCCTCAGACATTCTCCAGTTTTATTCAAGTTGTAGCAAAATTCATCTCTTCATATAGCTGAATTGTATTCCATTGTGTACATAGACATTAATTTATTCACTCATCTGTTTATTGACACTTGGGTTGTTTCCATTCTATTGTGAATGGAACTGCAGTGATTTACTGAGTGCAAATATCTTTATTAATGTTTTTCTGCTCTTAGAGTAGATACCAAGTTGTGCAATTGCTAAATCATGTGGAAATTTATTTTTGAAACATCTGTATAGTTTTCATAGAGGCTGAACCAGATACCACATTTCCATCAGCATTGGTTGTTTCAGTTTTTTTTTTTTCCTTTTCTTTTTGGGCCACACCCAGTGATGCTCAGGGGTTACACCTGGCTATGCGCTCAGAAATCGCTCCTGGCTTGGGGGACCATATGGGATGCTGGGAGATCTAAACGCGGTCTGTCCTAGGTTAGTGCGTAAAAGGCAAACGCCCTACTGCTTGTGCAACCGCTCCAGCCCCTGGTTGTTTCAGTTTTTTTGAGCTATACCTGGATGTGCTCAGGGCTTATTTCTGTCTTTGTGCACAAGGATCACTCCTGGGGGAAACCATGTGGGTGCTTGGGGATCAAACGCAGATTGACCAAGGCACTATACTAGCATCAGACCCTGTGCATCTTCTTTGAGGAAGTGTTTTCTTTCTTTCTTTCTTTCTTTCTTTCTTTCTTTCTTTCTTTCTTTCTTTCTTTCTTTCTTTCTTTCTTTCTTTCTTTCTTTCTTTCTTTCTTTCTTTCTTTCTTTCTTTCTTTCTTTCTTTCTTTCTTTCTTTCTTTTTCTTTCTCTCTTTCTCTTCTCTTTTCTTTCTTCTCTTTCTTCTTTTCTTTCTTTCTTTCTTTTCTTTCTTTCTTTCTTTCTTTCTTTCTTTCTTTCTTTCTTTCTTTCTTTCTTTTTCTTTCTTTCTTTCTTTCTTTCTTTCTTTCTTTCTTTCTTTCTTTCTTTTTCTCTTTTCTTTTTTCTTCCTTTCCTTCTTTTTTCTTCCCCTTCCTTCCTTCCTTCTTTTTTCCTTCCTTCCTTCCTTCCTTCCTTCCTTCCTTCCTTCCTTTTCCTTCCTTCCTTCCTTTTCCTTCCTTCCTTCCTTCCTTCCTTCTTTTTCTTTTTATATATCTATCTCCTTCCCTGGTTCTTGCTGGGATTATTTTTTTTTGGGGGGGGACACACCTGGTGATGCTCAGGGGTTACTCCTGGCTGTGCGCTCAGAAATTGCTCCTGGCTTGGGGGACCATATAGGACGCCGGGGATCAAACCGAGGTCTGTTCTGGGTCAGCCATGTACAAGGCAAGTGCCCTACACTACCGCTTTGCCCCCTATTTATTTATTTTTGTTGTTAATTTAGCCATTATTGGATTAGCCATTTATTGGATGTGTGGTGAGTAATTTTCTCTCCCTTAGTGGAATGTTTTAATTTTAGTCATCATTTTGCAGTGCAGAAAATTTTGTCTTATGCAATTCTATTTATCATTGCTTCTTTTTTCTCAGCCAATGGCACAGAATCATTGACAATGCTGTGAAATTAGAATCATATAGGACTCCTCTGTTTTCTTTGATATATTTTAGAGATTTAGACTCTATCAATGTCTTTGATCTGTCTTGAATATAATTTGCATATGTTGTGAGATAAAGCTCTAGATTCATAATTTGCAGGTGACCCCCCAATTCCTTTTGTTGACATATACCTAGCTCTATTTTCATAGATTAATTGCTCCTGTTTGAAGATTTATCTTTGGGATTTTAACTCTAATCCACTTGCCTGAGGATCTGCCTTTATTTCTGGGAATCTTTAAAAATGCTTTATCCTAGGACCAGAGCGCTTAGCTTAGCAATCCAGTTGGAAACAGTTCCATTTTCAAGTAGATAAGTGTGCCTTATTTATGTTGAGATATTTATATAAATGTAGATGGGGATAAGAGACAGAGCCCTTTAATGTCATCACTAGAGAATTGTAATCCAAATTGACATCATTTCATTAATCACTACACTGTGAATAAGGTTTTAACCTGCTGCTGGTCCACTTATGCTATTGTTTGCCATTGTTTCTCTATTTGTCAAATTGAACTAAAAGTCAAGAGCCTTTTTGTGCAAAGGATTGAATAATTGTGGATTATTACTTGGAGCCTCCTAGGAAACTTTATTAAATGCCTTCTGAAATTAAAGTGTTTTACTTGTTTTCTCTGCTAATTTGTTAATAAAGGAAATGTGATTACTTTGGTATTGTTTTTCTCTTCCTTTCTTGTCTTATATGGCTCAAATACTGTGTATGGTAGGTTATGAAATGATGCTAAAACTTCACATCAAGTTTTTGTTCACATTTTGCTAGAATTTAATATATATATATATATATATATATATATTAAAATATCCAACTAAAAATAAAGAAACTAGAAAAAAAAGTAAAAATAAAAAGCCCCAAAATATCCAGCTAAAAGCTAGAATTTGCTTTTTCCATGTTTGGGGGACTTTACTTTTTAGGTGGATCCTTATCCTTATGGATTATTTATTTTAACCTCCTGTTACTTCATCCTTTATTCCAAAGATATATTGATAATAGTTTTCTTTTCATTAATTTGAAATCTAGTTATTTGCTTTGCTTTTGTCTCTAATTTTATAAAACTCATTTTATAAATTTTTTTTTTTTTTGTTTTTGGGCCACACCCGTTTGACGCTCAGGGGTTACTCCTGGCTATGTGCTCAGAAATCGCCCCTGGCTTGGGGGGACCATATGGGACGCTGGGGGATCGAACCGCGGTCCGTTCCTTGGCTAGCGCTTGTAAGGCAGACACCTTATCTCTAGCGCCACCTACCCGGCCCCTCATTTTATAAATTTTTTATTTGTTCTCAGAAAGCTATTGTGTAGTTAGTTATATTTTGATCAGATTTGTTTTGTTCAGATGATAGGGTTCTTAGGAGTTTTAGTCTGTGACATTTGTTAGTCACAGAGAGAGGTAAAATATTTTTCCTACGATTTTGGATTAACTTATTGTTTATTTTGAAGATACATTTATTTTGAAGATACTAGGTACATAAACAGTTAAAATTGTTAAAATAAGTAGTTAAAACAGTTAATAGTCATCATTCTGGTGAATTAAGTTTTAATGTTTTCTGCTACTGTCTTTTTGCCTCTTATTTAAGCAGTGAAAAATGACTAACTCAATTTTTGTATTTACTATTTTATATGAATCAGTTTAGTTTTGTTTCTTCTTTCCTTCAGGTTATCAGTTGATTGGAAGCCATTCTGGGGTGAAGCTCTGCAGGTGGACAAAGGTATTTGTTTCTATTTAAATACCATTTCTGTTTTGTGTGAATTTTATATGTTTCAGTGAATTTTATCATTTACAGGTATGATGTAATTCATGTAATGTTTTTAAATGTTGGTTAAATGGATTCAGCAAAATTTGGTGAATGTAAAAATCAGCTATCTGCCACTTGAATTGATGAGACTTTTTTCTTCACTCCAGTAAAATCACTTATGCTTTCTCTAGTCCATACACATTATATCAAGCAACAAATGCCAACACTTTATGAAAGTTACTGTTGCTATATTATCTCACCATCATGTGGTATTGTTAAGTCTTCAATGTCCCCCTTCTAATAAGTATAAAGAAATAATATTGTGGCTTGAATTTGTATTTTTGTATTTGTGCATATTATATTTGCCATTCTTTTTTTTTTTTTTTTTTTTGGTTTTTGGGCCACACCCTGTGACGCTCAGGGGTTACTCCTGGCTATGCGCTCAGAAGTTGCTCCTGGCTTCTTGGGAGACCATATGGGACACCGGGGGATCGAACCGCGGTCCGTCCTAGGCTAGCGCAGGCAAGGCAGGCACCTTACCTCCAGCGCCACCGCCCGGCCCCATATTTGCCATTCTTATTTATGAAATATCCCTTTAAACCATTTCCTCAAGTTGGATTTTTAACTTTATAGTGTTGGTTTATGGAAGTTCTTTATACTTTGTGGATATGAGTATTTTGTGAGATGTATGTTGTGAATATTTTCTTCGAGTCTGTGTCTGCCATTTTCATTTCCCAAACAGTATTGTTGAAGTTTTTATTTGAATAATACGCAATTTATCTTTTCTTTTTTTCTTTTTTGGCATATTTAGAAATGTTTGCCAATTTGAGGCTTATAAAGTTATTCTCCCTCTAATCCCCTGGGCTATTATATATAGTTTGAACTTTTCTGGTACTTTCTGAATTTTTATGAATAGTATGAGGTAAGGGTTGAAGACCTATAGTTGGGTAGATAGTGTAAGTGGTAGAGAAACTTATTGATAGGAACTTCATTTTACCATTGAATTACTGTTAAGATATTGTAGGAAGTAAGTCTAGTAGATATGGGTCAACTTATTTCTGGATCTGTTTCATTGATATGTTTGACTATCCTTTTGATAGTTGTAGATTCTCTTGATGACTAGAGCTTTTTGTAAGTCAGATATTATGCAGTATAAATTCTGTCTTGGATTTTTGTTTTGTTTTAAGATTGTTTTCACTGCATTTTCATCTAAACTTTGAAATCAGAGTTTGAATTTCTACTGTCTATATTGTTTTAGGTTCTGTATTTTGTACGTGATCATTATCAGGTCAAAATATGTCATATTAATTTTCTTACTTTCCTTTGAGCTTGTTGCTCTAGCATACAGTCATGAGGTGAAATTATTCCCCTTAGGTCTCATCTTAAAGGCAGCAGAAGCTTTCCTTTCAAAACACTCAATAGCAGTCACCTGCTTATCAAATTCTCTCAGATATGAAGCCAAGGTCTTCTCTTCCCTTATTCTCATAGTGCTTGCTGACTGCTAGTAATTTTTCCATAGTCAATCCAAACAGTTTCCTTGCTGAGAAAATTTCTGAGGACACCTAAGCTAGGTAGGGCATACCTTTCCCCTCATTCTTTATTGCCTGTTGATTAGGCCTGGTAGCCCTCTACTCTCCTTTTATTGTTTTATGGCTCCTTGATCTCCTCAAAAAAATAAATATGTTCTGTCACAAAGTTGTAGCAAAACTTTAGAGATTTGGGGCCGGAGAGATAGCACAGCGGTAAGGTGTTTGCTTAGACGCAGAAGGACGGTGGTTTGAATCACGGCATCCCATATGGTCCCCCGATCCTGCCAGGAGCGATTTTTGAGCGTAGAGCCCGAGTAACTCCTGAGTGCTGCCGGGTGTGACCCAAAAACCAAAACCAAAACAAAACAAACAGAAAAAAAACAAAAACTTTAGAGATTATATTCTTTATGCAGCATTGGGAATAGAGAGTGAATCTGAAACAGAAATGGTAAAAAGAGAGACATAGTGGAGGACCTCTGGATGACAGTCAAAGTTACTCAGTGCTCCATGCTGGCACATAGTTACCTCTAGAAATTAAAATCTCATAAAGAAGGCAACATTTAAAAAAAGTTTTATGGGATTCAGGTATCGTATAACACCCATTTAAAATCTACTTTTAAGTGGCATCTGGCATACTCACAGGACTGTGCAGCCATTATTAGTCTAATTTTACAGAATTTTTGTTCCCAATAAGGATGCCAGGTACCTAGTAATGGTCAGTCTGTTCTCTCTCCTTAGCCCAGCCCTAGAGAATTATTAATCGATTTACTATATTTATGGATTTGTCTGATTTAACATTTTATATACATAGAGTTGTGACTATGTGACCTTTTGGTTCCGGATACTTTCATTAACCAAGTTTTAAGGGTTCATATATCTTGTATCTTGTATATCAGTATTCCATTTCTATTTTTGTGGGGGGGGGGTTGTACCCAGTGGCGCACAGGGGTTACTCCTGGCTGTGCACTCAGAAATCGCTCCTGGCAGGTTCAGGGAACCATATGGGATGCCAGGAATCGAACCGAGGTCTGTCCTGTGTTGGCTGCGTGCAAGGCAAATGCCAAACCGCTGTGCTAGTCCTCTGGCCCCACCATTTCTATTTTTTGACTAATAATGTTCCATGTATACTATATCCTATTTACCCATGTATTAGTTGAATAACACTTGAGTTTCACTTTTTTGATATTATGAGTAATGCGGTTATGAACATTATTATGTATGCTAGTTTTTCTTTAGACATATTTTATCATTTTTTGTTATAATTGAGTGAAATTTTTGGGTTATGGTAACTTCATATTTAATATTTTGGGAGCCACAAGAATAATAGACTATTTTACATTCCTCTCTGCAATAAATGAAGATTTTTATTTCTCTACAGCCTTTCTTTTATATATATATAATTTATTAAGCACCGTGGTTGCAAAATTGTTCATGGTTGAGTTTCAGTCATAGAATGCATGCTGCCCTTCACCAGTGCACATTTTCTGCCACCAATGTCCCCGGTTTCTCTCCCACATACTCTCCCCCACCTGCCTCTGGGACAGGCATTTTACTTCTCTCTTTCTCTTTTCTTTTTTGATACTGTGATTTGCACTATTGCTAATGAAAGGGTACCATGCATATAATTTTATCCCCTTTCAGCACTCAGTTCTTGTTCAGAGTGATCAGTTTCAACTATCATTACCAGTGGACTGTTAACTACTAACTGTACTCACCACTTTTATGGCAAGCTTCTACGGATATGTCTCTGGATATTATTACCATATTATCTTTATTTTCTTATATCTCGTAAGTGCGATTATTCTCTGTCTATCCGTCTTCCTCTGACTAATTTCACTCAGGTTAATCTCCATGTCCAGCCATGTATAAGCAAATTTCATGACTTAATTTTACCTAACAGCTGCATAATATTCCATTGTGTGATGTACCACACAGTTTCTTTAGCCACTCATATATTCTTTAGCCACTTATATGTTCTTGGGCACTTGGGTTGTTTCCAGATTCTGCCTATTGTAAATAGTGCTGTGACGAACATAGAGTGCAGAGGGCTTTTCTGCATGGTGATTTTGGGTTCTTAGGTTATATCCCTAGGAATGATATTGCTATCATATAATATTGTATCATATGGGAGCTCAATTTCTATTTTTTTGAGGAATTATTATTTTCTAAATTTTTTCTAATTTTTTGTTTTGTTTTTGGGCCATACCCTTGTAGAAGGGTTTGTTTAGGGTCAGAGAGATTGTACAGTGGTTAAGGTTCTTGCCTTGCACCCAGTTGTCCCAGGTTCAATTCCTGACAGACATCTCATATGGTCTCTTGAACTCTCCCAGAGTGATTTCTGAGTACAGAGATAAGAATAATACCTGAGCATTGCCAGGTGTGGCCTAAAAGCAAAAACAACAATAACAAAAATTGTTGTTCTATGCTAGCTATAGTAAATGAGAGTAAAAGGAACAGTACTTTATTTTAAAACAGTATGTATTTCCATATGCCATGCTCCCTAGAGTTGGAAGATATATTGAAAGTTATTTGAACCTATTTATATTAGGTATGTTTAGATTTAAGAGAATTGAGCAGGGGCTGGAGAGATAGCATGGAGGTAAGGCATTTGCCTTTCATGCAGGAGGTCATCGGTTCGAATCCCGGCGTCCCATATGCCTGCCTGGAGCCAGGAATAACCCCTGAGCACTGCCGGGTGTGACCCAAAAACCACAAAAAAAAAATAAAAAAGAGAGAGAATTGAGCAGATAATTTGTTTTGTAGAAAACATTATAGCAAGCTGTATGGATTTATATGTAGTATCTGAAAGAGGTAGAAAACCCTTGTTGAAATTGGCAGAAAATACGGTTATCTAAGTGAGAAAGCAGGATAGACTTGCAGAACAAGTGGAGTCTTATAAATGCAGAAGCAAAACAATTTCCTTTGGTGTAACTTGGGAGAAGTAGTGAGGAACTATCACAAAATATATGCCCTGCCTTGAAATTCCATATCTTGTTCAGGTCTGTTTTGTCATGGATTTTTAGCAAAACTTTGGAGTTGTTCCCTTGAAGTAGCACTGTGAATAGAGATGGATCAGAAACAAAAATGGTAAGAAGAGGGAGAGTGGGGCCGGGCGGTGGCGCTAAAGGTAAGGTGCCTGCCTTGCCTGCGCTAACCTTGGACGGACCGCGGTTCGATCCCCCGGTGTCCCATATGGTCCCCCAAGCCAGGAGCAACTTCTGAGCACATAGCCAGGAGTAACCCCTGAGCGTTACTGGGTGTGGCCCAAAAACCAAAAAAAAAAAAAAAAAAAGAAGAGGGAGAGTGGTGGACTTCTGATTGACAGAGGAAGATTCTAGGAAGATTAAAAGAGAACTCTTAGATAATCAAGTTCAAATAATTTTAAGATAGATTTATCATTTGTGCTTACTAAAGTTACTCATAAATAGAATGACCACATGATTTATAAAAATAATTTGTAGTAATGATTTGATATCATTTGCATTTGATATATCTGGGTAATTTATATATTTGATTCTAGGTATACTTAAAAGTTGTCATTTGGAGTTGATACCATACACAAAAACACAATTATCAGGCATTTTGTGATTGCTTAAGTATTTTAGCATGCTTTTTTTTCAGAATGATGACATTTTAGAATGGTGACAAAAGGTGTCTTTTTATATGACTTGCCTTGGCTATTTCCTGAAAAATGTAGTGTACAGTAAAGTTGTGCAGGAAGCATCCTGTTTGTAAGATGAAGTTAAAATATGGGTTTAGGGCCGGGCAGTGGTGCTAGAGGTAAGGTGCCTGCCTTGCCTGCGCTAGCCTTGGACGGACCGCGGTTCGATCCCCCGGTGTCCCATATGGTCCCCCAAGCCAGGAGCAACTTCTGAGCACATAGCCAGGAGTAACCCCTGAGCATTACCGGGTGTGGCCCAAAAACCAAAAAAAAAAAAAAATTAAAAAAAATATGGGTTTAAATTAGTTTTCAAGTATAGCTGTAGGTCTTTTTTATAGAAAAGGCTATGAGCCACTTTTGTTGTTGTTGTTGTTTGTTTTTGGCCATACCCAGTGGTACTTACTATTGGCTCTTTGCTCAGATCTGAGGTGCTTGGGGATCCATATGACATACCAGGGATCTGACCTAGGTCAGTTGTATACAAGGCAGTTACCCTGTGCTCTGTACTATTTCTCTACCTCTGGGACTACTTAATTTTGGCATGGAGTCGACTGCCCTGAGCATGGACATCCTGTGATGTAAACTTCTGGCTCCAGTTTCTTACTATCTTTAACTGTTGTGATAACAAAATTATTTTCATAAAGGTACAGATACCCCTTGAATGGTGTGGATCCCATTGAGGACCTTGCTTCAACTCATTTTCATTACTACTATGGAAATACAAGTCATATTAACTGTTCTTTCCCCTTTTCCTGCTTCCAGTGACGTTCTGTACTCTTCTTCCAGTCACTAGGTTGCTTTCTGAAATACAGTTTCTTCTAGAGACTCTCTTCTCAGAACTCCAGAGGGGTTCATTACTGCTCTCACTCATTACATCACTCTGGTACATATCTTCTCCATCCTGTCATGTCAAAAAATGGCTTTTTTTGGTTTTTGGGCCACACTCAGTGGCACTCAGGGGTTACTCCTGGCTATGTGCTCAGAAATCGCTCCTGGCTAGGGACCATATGAGATGCTGGGGAATTGAACCGTGGTCTGTCCTAGGCTAGTGCGGGGAAGGCAGATGCCTTACCACTTGTGCTACCACTCTGGCCCCCAAAAATGATTTTCTGATTTCCTTTCCTAAATTTGTTCCCCTCAGTCTTCACTCCATTAGTTAAGGGTAAACCTCTTCATTTATTTGCTCCTCTCAAACTCTTTATCTCTTTATTTTTTAAATCTCCCCACACCATGCACAAATCCTTTTAAGATATCGCTAGAGGGAGATGTGTGGGAGTATGTGCTCAATCTCAGTTTGATTCTCAGGAAAAACAAGGTTATTGATCCTGAGGATCACCAGGAATAGCCCTAGTGACCCTAAGCAAGCTGGTGGGTATGATGCTTGGGGGTCCGACCAGCATTTATTCTCTATTCCTTGCCTAGCTGACCAATTAACACTGGGTATAACACTGGGTATTACCCTTATCTCCCGTAAATATTGATTCTGAGTCTTCTTATCCCAATATATCTAGAATCTAGCTGCTTTGTACCACTAGAACTGCTGGACCTGGGTTCTTGTCATAACGTCCCAGTATCATTAATTTCCACATTGCACTTGTTGTCCCTAGGTTTGTTCCCAACATGCCATGATCATGCCACTCTTACTCAGAAACTTCAGGGATTCCCATCTCACTCAGGATAAAGGCCTCAGTCCTCAGTGAATTCTCAGGCCTTTAGGACCTGTTTTTCATAATTTAATCCTACTGTACTAGCCATCTGCGCCCTAGTTAAACAGCTTCTTCCTAGCTTTCTGGTCTGTTTGCACTTAGAAATGCAACACTCCTCTTTTACACTCACTTAAATTCCACTGCTTGGAATTTCTACAAGTACTTAATAATTTTATCTTTCTCCTTCTTTCTCTCATACCCTCCTGTACCTGGCTTCTTATTTTTATTTCCAATATCAATTTTAGAGCCTGAAAGGTTCTAGTTCCTTAGTAAAACATTTTTTTTTTCAATAGAATGAATGAGTAAAGCCCAGATTTCATGAAATTCTGCCTACTTATATGAAGCAGGAAAACAGAAACTACTTTGGCTGTTTCAACAAGAACAGGCTCATTAAATTAACTGAATTCTTACAGAGCCATTGAAAAACCTATAGTAGCGAAAGTCAGAAAGAATTGCTTCTGGCTTGAAGAAAATAAGAAAGTGTCTGATTCAGGACAGTGGTTCAAGTGACCTTTAAAATGAACATTGCCTAAGAGATTGCTTGTAAGCTGCGCTTATGTTTGCTGCATGGTTTTGTGTTTGCAGCTATGGCCAGAGAGAGTAATAGATTTTCTTTTGCTTTCTAAATTTTGCATAAGTGCCTCAAAGGTGGAGTCTAAATCAGATGAGATTCAGATGATAGAATCTAAAAAATATGGGGTAGTAGAGCTTCTATCTCTGGCTTGAAGGGCAGGATGAGTTTGAATAATCAAAGATTACAGACATTTTATGTAGTCTTTCTCTTTTCACCTTCTCCCTCATTTGTGTTTTACCCTTTTAAAGAATAATATTTAAAAACATTGTATCTATCTAGCCTGTTGCTCTATTACTCATACCAGAGAGAATGTATTTACACTTTTTTTTTTTTTTTGGTTTTTGGGCCACACCCAGCGGTGCTCAGGGGTTACTCCTGGCTGTCTGCTCAGAAATAGTTCCTGGCAGGGGGACCATATGGGACACCGGGATTTGAACCAACCACCTTTGGTCCTGGATCGGCTGCTTGCAAGGCAAACACCACTGTGCTATCTCTCTGGGCCCGTATTTACACTTTTTAAAAAATACTTTTATTGTGATCCAAGTGAATTACAAGTCTTTTACAGTAATATTTAAGGTACATAGTGACAATGAATTAGAACTAGTCCTCCCACCACTGTTGTCTTCCCTCCATGTTCCCAGCATGCATTCCATACCTTCTTGCCTTTGCCCCATGGACTGCTAGTGTAACAGGTCTCTTTTGTATATAGCTTGTTGTAGATTGGATATCAAATTCTGGTGTTATTAACTTTGGGTTTGGTGCTTAAATCTAATCATTTTTATTTCCACTCAGTGTTCATATGACTAGTTGTTCCTGGTAGGTTGATACAACAACCTGACAATGAGAGAACAACAAAAACTTGAGAGCAGACTGCCCTTTCTCATCACCTAAGGGTAAGATGAAATCAGAAGACATGCCATCCTTTGATCTGTGCAAAAACCAAGTTCACTAATTATAGGTGGACTTTGACAATCAGGACTGGGCACAACTTTACCTGGGACCAATAAGAAAGATCCTAGTATAGGCTTCAGCCTAGCAATCGTACAAAAAACAAGACCTCTAATCCCAGAGTTCTGACTTTAACAACCATGACTGAGCAGAACTTTTGGAGCTGTTAGGAAAGACTCTATCCTAGGCTTCGACTTAGGATTTGTGCAAAAACAAAGTTCATTAATTACAGAAGACTGATTACACCATAGTGAAAGACTCTATCCTAGACTTTGTTCTGTGATCTCTTGAAATACCAAGATCTCTAACTACAGAGGACTGATGTTGTCATCCACAACTGAGCAGAAAGTTTTCTGGCACCATAAAAAGACCTTGGGGTTTGATAATGAGCGTGTGTGGAGCTGTAGTTGCTCCCATGACAGTATGCTTCAAGGGTAGAGAAACTCTTATCTCCTAGGCCAAGGGATTTCTTCCCTTTCTAACTTCCCCAATACTTATTGTGCCTATGCAAAAAAAAAAAAAATAAAACAAAACAAAAAACCCACAAAGTCTTGCCACACCAGCCCTTCAATTTTTTTCTCTTTTCCCTCTTTTTCTTTTTCCTTTTTTTTTTCTTTCTAGTGATTTTTGTTTTGGTGATGACTTTTTGTTGCTGCTATTGTGTTTCTTTTCTTCATTGCTTGCTTTTTTTGGTTTGTTTTGTTTTTTTTCTTCTTTTAAATTGATATTTTAACCTCTAGGTGGATTCCTCCCAGTTTTTTTTTTTCTTTTCTTTCTTTTCTTTTCTTTTTTCTTTTCCAACCACAGGATTTGAATCATCTTGTTCTCCCTCGTAAATTGAGGGGGGGGAAAAAGATGGTATTTACACTTTCTTAAGAAGAGACTTCTTGAGGGTTAAGCTACAAGACAAACCAACAGCAGTCAATCTTATGTAAAATGATTGGAGGAGCAGGGAAATAATATATATTTAAGCAAGGAAAGGAAAATCATCTTTGCATCTGGTCACCACGTTTTATTGAGTACTTATAACCCCTTCCTCCATTAGTCAGATCACATTTCCTTTGTGCTCTGTTCTAGGAAACCCCTCACTCTGATGCTTGGTAGTTTACTGACTGATGGTCCAGTCTTTCATTGAAGAGTTTGAGCCAGCAATGCCCCTCCTACAGTCTTAATAGTTACTATTGTGTAGTGTGTTCACTTATTGGCCAGCTCACAGTGGGCAGGTTCCTCGTGTTGGCAAAGGACAAGCACAGTGGGCTTCATTTTCCAAGGTTTCCCTCATCCCCTAAATGTTTTGAGAGTGCTGTGGAACTGAGGCCTGGACACATCTGGACACATAGTAGATATACATTATAGTCAAGCAGCTCCATCTGAAATGGGGAAGCCCAGGTTTAGGGATTTTTAATCTTGGGATTCCTCCTTAGGGAGTTATAGACCTGCCAATGTTTTGTTAGGAGGGAGCCATCATTTTTATTATACTGTCAGGCAACAAGCCTGCCCTATGCACTGGAGGGAGACACTGCCTTCTTTGAAAGTTTGCTCTTAACATCCTTAAAATATAGCCTGGAATAAAAACTGTCCTAATTGGAACAGAGAATTGACTATTAATGTAACTTTTGTGGAAGCATTTTTCTTTTGCAATATTGTGTATGAGACTCAGTGTTCAAGTAATGGAAGAGAGTGGCAAAGCAAGTGGTGTATTGGTGAAATGGAAAGTGGGACTGCATTCATCACATTAGCTATTTGAGTAATAGGGATGATCAATATTTGTGGTATACAATATAATATTCTATCCATATGTATGATATTTGCTACCAATGCACATGCCTATCTAAGTATGTAACTGTATGTTATTGAGTACTTGGAATATAGCTCATGCAACTATGGAATAGAGTTTTAGATTTTATTAAACTTAAATATCACTGTCACATTGGTTAACCACTACACCTTTTTCTTCCCTTCATGACTATCTAAATATTTTTTAATGACTTTATTTAAACACCATGGTTCACAAGGTTGTTTGTAATATAGTTGGTAACATAGTTTGTGATATATATTTTCTCAGTTACAAAGTTTTTCATGATTGAGTTTCGGTCATACAATGTATAACACCCTTCACATTTCCCACCTCGAGTGTCCCCAGTTTCCCTCCTGCCCTTTCAGGTAACTGCCTCTCTGGCAGATTTTCCTCTCTTCTTTTTTCCTTCTAGGCACCATAGTTAATACTTTTGGTACTGAAGGAGTATCATGCATATCACTTTATTCCTTTCAGCACTCAATTTTGTCCAGAGTGACCATTTCCAACTATCATTGTCAGTGCTTCCTTCTCTGCCCTAACTGTACTCTGTTATTGTGGCAAGCTTCCTATGATGGGCTGGTCTCCCCAGCCCTCATCTCTATTTGTCTGAATATTAATATTTTGCTATCTTTTTTAATATTCCACAAATGAATACAATCATTCTATGCCTGTCTCCTTCTGACTCATTCATTTAGCATAATACTCTCCATACCCATCCATGTATAAGCATATTTCATGACTTCATTTTTCCTAACAGCTTAGATGTATGACAGTTTCTTTATCCACTAATGTATTCTTGAGTTGTTTCCAGATTCTGGTTAATGTGATTAGTGCTGCAATGAGCATAGGAGTGCAGAAGGCTTTTCTGTATGGTGATTGTGGGCTCCTAGGGTATATTTCCACAGTTCATCTTTAAAATAACCTCCTGCTCCACAGTTCATCTTCAAAATAACCTTCACAGGGTCCCAAGTTTGATCCCTGCCACTTTATAGTTCCTACCTCTTAACACTGCCTGGAGAAGCCCTGGAGGCTCCTAAGTGGTGCCAAATGTGGCCCTTGTGACTACCAAAGTGATGCTGGTGTCCCCCATTACCTCTGAAACTGAGCATTGAGTCATCTAGCACATTTTTCAGATATTTCTGGGAGTCGCCTCTGAGCTCCCTGAGCATTCCTTGGGGATCCCAAAATAAGGTAAAAATAAACCTCCTTCATGCTTCACTAGGGTTAGCTCTCATTAAAAAGTATGTGCCGTGAAGTCAGTTGTTCTTTCCTGGATTACTTAGCACGGAACATGGTAAAGCACATAATAAGTAAACATTATCATGACATCTGCCTGTCTGTTTTCAGAAAACTAACTATAGTAATCAGTCAATGTTAAAATTGTTTTGTTATAAACCAAAAATTAATGGTTACATCAAAGTGTGAAAGCTTTTTGGAAAAGAGCAAAAACAATAAACTTGGTAATAAAATTATAATGAGTTTTGCCACCAAACTTGGAGTAGAAAGGGCGTTCGATAATCTGTTGATGTAGGTTTGACCTTGGACTGTGACTTCCACTGTTCACTCACTCTGGTTAGCCCTCTCCAGGGATTTGCCATGGTACCTGCTTTTGTAGTGCAACATTAGCAAGCACATAGCAGTTTGATAAGCGTTAGCACTCTAAGGTATATATCCTACTGGGATCTTTCCACTAAAAACTCAGCTCCCATGCTGGAGGAAGTCAGACTACTGGGTTGTTGGAGGTTCAAGCAGGTCTGTGAGCATCGAACATTCTCAGACATTCGAGATCTTCTGTAGTGTTTAATCTAGGCCAAAATACCGTTGCATATAGCTTAATGAGTGATCACAGCCCATCTCACAGGGAAGGAAAAACCATTATAGAAACTTCTGGGTCAGCACAGAATTAAGCGAGTAATTAAATACATTTTTTAATTAAATACATTTAATGTCACTAACTTATTGCCATTCAATTTAATGCCATTAAATTTGTGTGTGTTAAGCCTCTTGAGTTTGGGATAGTGCAATATGCTGCTGGTTCTGAAACCAGAAGATAAGAGCTGCCATATGAAAATATGGAAGAGCATTGGCCTTAGTTTGCCACAGACTTGGTAGGTGTCAAATATTTATGCACAGGGAACACAGTGCCAGCGAAGAATGACAAAGCTTGAACTGCAGAAAGCCCTGAGCCAAGGCTAATGGTATGGATAAAGCTTTAGAGAATGCTAAGAGAAGTATAGGAAATGTGAAATCTTTTTCTCAATTGTCAAAAAGCATTTGGCTTCTCATTAACTAAAGGCCTGGCAAGTATTTGTCAAGTGCTTTGTGATTTTTTTGGTCCTTTTTTTTTTTCTTTAATGTTTTTAGGCCACACCTGGCAGTGCCCAGAAATTACTACTGGCATGCTTGGCGAATCATATGGGATGCTGGTGATCAGATCTGGGTAAGCTGTGTGCAAGGCAAATGCTCTACTCTCTTTGCAGTCTCTCTGGCCTCTTCATTTTTATTTTTTAAGCCTTTAATTAATTTGAATGAAGTTGTGGAAAATAAGAAGAGGCTTTCTTTTTCTTTTTCTTTTTTTATTTTGACCATATTGGCTTACATATTTTTAAAATTTCAGGTATATACTAACATAGAATAAGGGGGAATTCCCATCACCAAATTTGTCCTCCCTCCACCCCCGTTCCCATCTTGCATCCCATATCCCCCACCCTCATCCCCTGGGGTGCTAGAACAAGTGGTCCATGAAGAAGCATTTTTCAATCAGAACAACATGATTTTAATGATACTGATGATCATGGCTTAATGATATGACTTTGCCATATTATGATTACTTGATAGTCTGTTTCCCTTTGTGCTATTATAAATATATGTGGTCTCTGTATTTTTATGGAATATCAGTAAGCATATATAGCTGCTCATCGGCTATATAGTTTGTAGGCATATATATATATACATATAAGTATATATACACATACCTATATGTATATAGCAGTCAATTATTTTTAAGTCACCCTCAGTGTGTTCCTTAAAATGGATAGTAGTAGGTGACAAAGTTAAAATTATGAATTAGGTACAGTAAGAGATTAGCAACAATAAGAGTAGTTATAAGGCCGGAGAGATAGCATGGAAGTAGGGCATTTATCTTGCATGCAGAAGGACGGTAGTTCAAACCCCAGCATCCCATATGATTCCCTCAGCCTGCCAGGAGTGATTTCTTAGCGTAGAGCCAGGAGTAACCCCTGAGCACTGCCGGGTATGACCCCCCCCAAAAAAAGAGTAGTTCTAATAGTATATATATTATAGTAAAAGATATATATAGACATGCTCATTCTCACTCACACTCAATATCTATATACTCAGACAGTAGTTGAAGTGAGCTACTTAAACTGGACTGGGAAATTAGAGAAGTGACCCATTGTATATGCATGTACATAGCATATATAATTGCTGATACTTCACTTTTTCTTGTGAGTGTAGTATTATTGTTGAAGAGTAAGGCTGGTCATAGAGAAAAATCACCAGTAAAACTTATAAATCATAGGCAGTAAGAAAAATGGAAATGCAACATTACCACACAGTTGTCAATCCATATTGACAAGCGAATATTATGCGCTTTCTATGTGCCTGGAGGAAGGGAACAGATGAGAACTTCCTTCACTGAGTTTGCCATTCACAAGGTTGAAGGCTCTTTTTCTTGGGTTTAATTTGTATGTCTTTTCTTGTTTCCCCTACTTAAACTTCCATAAACCTAAGCTCAGATCAGAGTGGGTTAGTGGGGCTGGAGAAATAGCATAGAGGTAGGGTGTTTGTTTTGCACTCAGATGACCTGGGACGGACCCAGATTCAATCTCCAGCAGTCCATATGGTCCCCCAAGCCTGCCAGGATCGATTTCTGAACTCAGAGCCAGGAATAATTCCTGAGCACCACCACTACCTGGTGTGGCCCCAAAATAAAAACAATACAAACAAAAAAGAAATTGGTTAGATAATCATTTTATATCTTTGCTGATTCCCCACCTTCCCTTCCCTTTGCTGTTGTGATGATTAGGGTCTCCCACACTGGTTGAGGTGCTGCACACCTGCTTTTAGTGCCCAGCTGCATTGTTTGGGTGAGTCTTTCAAATCACACACATAATATTTGTGGTGCTAGAGATCTCAGACAACTGTGCATCTGGAATCGCACTTGGCACATAGAGCAGTACTGTCTGTTGACTTCATGGTATCACCCTTGCACGGCAGGTGCTCTAAATGCTGAGCCCTGTTCCTTGTCCCCTCTTTGCTGATTTTCTGTCTACTTGTTCTGCTTCTGGGAGAAAAGAATTGAGGTTCTAACACTAACTGGAATTTGCATTTTTTTTTTTGTCATCTCAGTTCAGTTCTGTTAGTTTTGCTCTAAAAATTTGATGCTCTTTGCATACCTTCTTGGAGAGTCTACCCTTTTGCCATTATGTAATGCCTCTCCTATTTATTTATGGTCCGCACCCTTATTTAGAATTTTTTGATATCTGACATTTAATATAGTAATTTCGGCTTTCTCTTGATTTTGTTGTGATGACAAGGGGGTGCACACTTGGCTTATTTGTGCTGTTCAGACACTTTCAGTTGTGTTCAACAGGCGGTACCAGGTAATATTGGCATGCAGATGCTTACCAAGGGTTGTACTCTGGTTGGGGTACTCACAGAATATTCTGGTTGTAGTTATCATGGACAATCTGGGGCTTTCATCTGTGCTAATTGGGGGTGTCAATCTTGGGTACTCTCACTTCTTTGTTGTGGTACTTGTACATACCATGCTATGGCACCACAAATGACATAACTGCCAGACCCCCACTTGCATATGTGTCTGCACTGGGGACCAGACTCACAGCATCATGCTTCTGGGCAGGTGCATTAGCCCCTGTGCCATTTTTCAGGTACACCATCTTTCTTTGGGTGATTTCCTGGAATTTCCTTTGGCCTGATTTTCTTAGCTTTTCTCTTGGAGTTGATCTTTCTGGTATTGACTTTTCTTAGATTCTATTCACCTGAGAAAGTCTATATTTTGCTTTTATTCCTGAAATTTGTTTTTGCTGAATGTAAACTTATGGATTGACATCTGTTCTGTCAGTTCACTAATATGGTCCCATTGTCTTCTTAGCCTTTATAGTATTTTTTTTTTATTTTTGGGCCACACCCAGTGATGCTTATGGGTTATTCCTGGCTCTGTGCTCAGAAATCGCTCCTGGCTTCAGGGACCATATGGGACTCCGGGTTTTGTTCTAGGTTAGCGTGTGCAAGGCAAATGCCCTACCACTTGCATCACAGCTTTGGCCCCATAGCCTTGATAGTTTTTGATGAGAAATTCTCAGCAATTCATGTCATTGTTCTCATACAGTGGGTTCTGCCAGAACTTGATAAGTTGGGAGGAGGGGGTGTCTCCAAGTCTTATTGAAATGACTGGCCACAAGTAAGTAATGAAAAAGCACATTGTCAGCAGTTGAGAACAGAGGAAAGTTGAGTGCATGGTGATGAATTATGCAGGTAGCAGTTGGAAAAGCAATCACATCTAGTCAAAAAATAGGCTCAGTGCTGAAACTTGGGATCTTATATTTTGTGAAAAGATTCACAAATTTGTAGATTATGTTATTTTAAGTTAATGATTCAAATCACTATCCTTAACAAAATTAGTTCTGCTTTACTATTACTTTTTTAATAAAAATAAAAAGATAGCAAGTATAGTAAAAATTATCTTTTATCTTACAGAAATTTTAGTGTGTTTTTCTTTGGAAACAGTTTTACCATTCCCCTTTCTGTGTGCTTGTGTATGTTTAAAATTTACTGTGCATGAAATTTTGTTGGTTATCTTCCTTTAATAATAATAACAAGCATTTTCTTTGATATCTTATTTTTATCATAATTTGTGAGTTAATGAAAGTTTCACAGTTATACTTCCACTTTTTTCCCATTAAAGTGAATTATGTGAAGAATAAAACTGTTATATGAAGCTTTCTGTGCTTTCTGTGATTTCTTTAGAGTGATACCCTAGAAATAACTGGCTGAAATGTATTCTTTTTTTTTTTTTTTTTTTTTTGGTTTTTCGGGCCACACCCATTAGATGCTCAGGGGTTACTCCTGGCTATGCGCTCAGAAATTGTCCCTGGCTTGGGGGAACCATATGGGACGCCGGGGGATCGAACCGTGGTCCTTTCCTTGACTAGCGCTTGCAAGGCAGACACCTTACCTCCAGCGCCACCTCGCCGGCCCCTGAAATGTATTCTTATAATTTTCTATGAACTGATAATTATTAAGCCTGAATCTGTTATTTGTTGAACAGTTCTTCTAATTCTTTTGCCCCTCAGGTATTTTATGTAATAGAACTTTTTTGAATAAATTTTTTCTTTGTTTTGTTTTTGGGTCACACCCGGCAGTGCTCAGGGTTTACTCCTGGCTATCTGCTCAGAAATAGCTCCTGGCAGGCATGGGGGACCATATGGGACACCGAGATTCGAACCAACCACCTTAGGTCCTGGATCTTCTGCTTGCAAGGCAAATGCTGCTGTGCTATCTCTCTGGCCCCTGAATAAATATTTTTTTTATCTTTATTTAAACACCATGATTACAAATATGATAGTGGTTGTATGATTTCAGTCATGTAAAGAACACCCCCCTTCACCAGTGCAACATTCCTACCACCAATATCCCAAATATACCTCACACCACCCCACCCCATTCACACTTGTACTCAAGACAGGCTTTCTAATTCCCTCATTCATTCACATTGTTAGGATAGTTCTCGATGTAGTTATTTCTATAACAACACTCATCACTCTATGTGGTGAGCTTCATTTTGTGAGCTGCATCTTCCAGCTCTCCTCTCTTGTGTCTCTTAAAATTATTGCAAGAGTGTCTTTCATTTTTCTTTTTTTCTTTTTTTTTTTTTGTTTTGTTTTTTGGGCCACACCCCGTGGTGCTCAGGCTTTACTCCTGGCTGTCTGCTCAGAAATAGCTCCTGGCAGGCACAGGGGACCATATGAGATACTGGGAGTCGAACCAACCACCTTTGGTCCTGGATCGGCTGCTTGCAAGGCAAACGCCGCTGTGCTATCTCTCCGGGCCCGTCTTTCATTTTTCTTAAAACCCATAGATGAGTGAGACCATTCTGCGTCTTTCTCTCTCTGACTTATTTCACTCAGCATAATAGATTCCATGTACATCCATGTATAGGAAAATTTCATGACTTCATCTCTCCTGACGGCTGCATAATAGTCCATTGTGTATGCACCACAGCTTCTGTAGCCATTCATCTGTTGAAGGGCATCTTTGTTGTTTCCAGAGTCTTGCTATGGTAAAAAGTGCTGCAATTGGGGCCCGGAGAGATAGCACAGCGGTGTTTGCCTTGCAAGCAGCCGATCCAGGACCAAAGGTGGTTGGTTCGAATCCCGGTGTCCCATATGGTCCCCCGTGCCTGCCAGGAGCTATTTCTGAGCAGACAGCCAGGAGTAACCCCTGAGCACCGCCGGGTGTGGCCCAAAAACCAAAAAAAAAAAAAAAGTGCTGCAATTGAATATAGGTGTAAGGAAAGGATTTTTGTATTGTATTTTTGTGTTCCTAGGGCATATTCCTAGGAGTGGTATAGCTGGATTGTATGGGAGCTCAATTTCCAGTTTTTGGAGGAATCTCCTTATTGCTTTCCATAAAGGTTGAACTAGATGGCATTCCCACCAGCAGTGGAAGAGTTCCTTTCTCTCTGCATCCCTGCCAGCACTGTTTGTTTTCCTTCTTTGTGATGTGTGCCAATCTCAGTGTGTGAGATGGTACCTCATAGTTGATTTGATTTGCATCTCTCTGATGACGAGTGATGTGGAGCATCTTTTCATGTGTCTTTTGGCCATTTGCATTTCTTCCTCTACAAAGTGTCTGTTCATTTCTTTTCCCCATTTTTTGATGAGATTAGATTTTTTTTCTTGTAAAGTTCTGTCAGTACCTTGTATAACTTGGATATTAGTCCTTTATGTGATGGGTGTTGGGTGAATAATTTCTCCCACTCAGTGGGTGGCTCTTGTATCCTTGGCACTATCTCCTTTGAGGTGCAGAAACTTTTCAACTTATCTGTTTATCTCTGTTTCCACTTGTTTGGAGAGTGCTGTTTCCTCTTAAAATATGCCTTTAGTCTCAATGTCATAAAGTGTTTTACCTACATGTTCTTCTATATACCTTGTGGTTTCAGATCTGATGTCAAGGTCTTTAATCCATTTAGATTTTACCTTTGTGCATGGTATTAGATGGAGGTGTGATTTCGCCTTTTTTTTTTTTTTTTTTTTTTTTGATTTTTGGGTCACACCCAGCAGCATTCAGGGGTTCCTCCTGGCTCTATACTCAGAAATTGCTCCCGGCAGGCTCGGGAGACCATATGGGATGCCAGGATTTGAACCACCATTCTTCTGCATACAAGGCAAATGCCCTACCTCAATTCTATCTCTCCAGCCCCTGATTTCGCATTTTTGCATGTGACTGACCAGATGTCCCAGCACCACTTGTTGAAGAGGCTTTATTTGCTCCATTTTGCATTTCTTGCCCCTTTATCAAACATTAATTGGTTGTATGTCTAGGGGGCTTTCTCTGAATACTCAAGTCTATTCCACTGGTCTGAGGGTCTGTCTTTATTCCAATACCATGCTGTTTTAATGATTATTGCTTTGTAGTACAATTTAAAGTTGGGGAAAGTGATTTCTCCCAACTTCTTTTTCCTAATTTTTTTTTTAAGCTATTTGCGGGTGTTTATTGTTGCAAAGAATTTTAGGAGAGTTTGATCCATTTCTTTGAAGAATGTCATGGATATCAGTATAGATGAATTGCATTAAATCTGTACAATGCTTTGGGGAGTATTATCATTTAAATAATGTTAATCCTCCTATTCCATGAAAAGTATATGTGTCTCCATTTTCTCGTGTCCTCTTTTATTTTTTGAAGCAGTGTTTTGTAGTTTTCTTTGTATAGATCCTTCACCTCTTTAGTTAAGTTGACACCAAGGTATTTGAATTTGTGTGGCACTAATGTGAATGGGATTGTTTTTTAAATGTCCATTTCTTCTCTAACATTATTTGTGTTTAAGAAGGCCATTGTTTTTTGCATGTTAATTTTGTAGCCTGCCACTTTGCTATATGAATCTATTGTTTCTAGAAGCTTTTTGGTAGTCTTAAGGGTTTTCTAAATATAGTAACATGTCATCTTTAAATAGTAGAGCTTGACTTCTTCGTTTCCTATCTGGATGCCCTTGATATATTTTTCTTGCCTAATTGCTATGGCAAGTACTTTCAGTACTATGTTGAATAGGAATGGTGAGAGGGGGCAACCTTGTCTTGTATCAGATTTTAGAGGAAAGGATTTTAGTTTATGCCCATTGAGAATAACACTTGCTATTGGTTTGAGTTAGATGGCTTTGACTATACTGAGAAAATTTTTTTTATTTCCCCCCTTTTTTTTTGGTTTTGGGTCACACCTGGCAGCACTCAGGGGTTCCTCCTGGCTCTGCACTCAGAAATCACAACTGGCAGGCTCGGGGGACCATATGGGATGCTGGGATTGGAACCACCGTCCTTCTGCATGCAAGGCAAATGCTTTACCTCCATGCTATCTCTCCGGCCCTTTATTCCCTTCTTGTTGAGAGTTTTTATCATGAATAGGTGTTGGACCTTATCAAATGCTTTCTCTACACCTATTGATATAATTATATGGTTTTTATTTTTCCTTTTGTTGATATGGTGAATTACATTGATTGATTTATGCATGTTAAACCATTCTTGCATTCCTGGAATGAAACCTACTTGGTCATGGTGTATGTCCTTGATGAGGCATTGGATCCTACTTTCCAGGATTTTGTTGAGGATCTTTGCAGTTGTGTTCATCAGGGATATTGTTTTGTAGTTTTCTTTTCTTTTTTTGTAGAATCTCTGTCTGGTTTTCAAATCAGGGTGATATTAGCTTCATAAAAACTATTTAGAAGTGTTTCTGTTTCTTCAATTTTCTGAAAGAGCCTGAATTGGTTGTAGTTCCTCTTGAAAGTTTTGAAAGAATTTGTGAGTGAATCTATCTGGGCCTGGTCTTTTATTTGGGGGAAGATTTTTGATTATCATTTCAATTTCCTCAATAGTGATAGGATTTTTCAGTTATTCCAGATCATCTTGATTCAGCCTAAAGAGGCTGTAATATTAAAGAATTTATCAATTTTCTCAAGGTCTGTTTTATGGCATAAAGATCTTAAAGTAATTTGAGTTTCCTTTGAATTTCATTAGTGTCTGTTGTGACACTCCCCTTTTTATTTCTAGTTTGGTATAGGGTTCTCTCTCTCTCTCTCTCTCTCTCTCTCTCTCTCTCTCTCTCCTTTACTGTGATTCTTGCTAATTGTTTTCATTTATTTTTTAAAGAATCATTGCTTTCTTGACTTTCTCTGTTTTTTTTTTGGGGGGGGTTTCTAATACATTAATTTCTACTCTTTTAAAAATTTTCTTTACTCCTGCTTACTTTTGGCTTATTGTGTTGGCCATTTTCTTATTTTTTTTTTTTTTTTTGGTTTTTGGGCCACACCCGGCGGTGCTCAGAGGTTACTCCTGGCTGTCTGCTCAGAAATAGCTCCTGGCAGGCATGGGGGACCATATGGGACACCGGGATTCGAACCAACCACCTTTGGTCCTGGATCGGCTGCTTGCAAGGCAAACACCGCTGTGCTATCTCTCTGGGCCCCATTTTCTTATTTCTTAAACTGTGCAGTTATTTATGTGGGCTTTCCTTTCTTCCTTTGCTTTTTCATTTTGACTGTATAGATAGTCTGGAGAAGTTAATTGTGTGTTGTGATGTGGCTGAGTGACTGGAAGAAATGTATGGCTGTGGAGCCAAGCAAAGTGGCCACGCTCTTCTTAGGGTGCTGACTAGGCGCAGAAATGACTCTTCAAAGTCACAAAGAGGACCTCACTGCTGGTTCCTTTGTCTGCCTTAGTTTCTTGGAACCCTGTGGCTGAAGTTTTTTATTCTTAGACTTGAGTGCTCTATTTTTAGTTATGTGTGTACTTACTGATGTTTTATATTTATATATAGATATATAGATATATAAAGTGTATGTACTTATAAATCTCACAAATTGACCTTATATTGTCCTAAATACTTTTACAAAATTCAAAATTTATTTTGTCCATGTTTCTGTTGTCATTTCTGCTTTCTTTTTGTTATTACTTCTTGGTCTTTAAGTATTATTTGAAAGTTTTTTTTTTGTTTTTTTGTTTTTTTGTTTTTTTGTTTTTTGTTTTTGGGCCACACCCAGCGGTGCTCAAGGGTTACTCCTGGCTGTCTGCTCAGAAATAGCTCCTGGCAGACACCGAGATTCGAACCAACCACCTTTGGTCCTGGATTGCTGCTTGCAAGGCAAATGCCGTTGTGCTCTCTCTCCAGGCCCTGAAAGTTTTTTTTTTTTTATATTTTATTTAAACACCTTGATTACATACATGATTGTGTTTGGGTTTCAGTCATGTAAAGAACATCACCCATCACCAGTGCAACATTCCCATCACTAATGTCCCAAATCTCCCCCTCCCCACCCAGCCCCTGCCTGTACTCTAGACAGGCTTTCTATTTCCCTCATACATTCTCATTATTATTAGGATAGTTCAAAATGTAGTTATTTCTCTAACTAAACTCATCCCTGTTTGTGGTGAGGTGAGCTTCATGAGGTGAGCTGTAACTTCCAGCCCTTCTCTCTTTTGTGTCTGAAAATTATTATTGCAAGAATGTCTTTCATTTTTCTTAAAACCCATAGATGAGTGAGACCATTCTGCGTTTTTCTCTCTCTCTCTCTGACTTATTTCACTCAGCATAATAAATTCCATGTACATCCATGTATAGGAAAATTTCATGACTTCATCTCTCCTGACAGCTGCATAATATTCCATTGTGTATATGTACCACAGTTTCTTTAGCCATTTGTCTGTTGAAGGGCATCTTGGTTGTTTCCAGAGTCTTGCTATGATAAATAGTGCTGTAATGAATATAGGTGTAAGGAAGGGATTTTTGTGTTCCTAGGGTATATTCCTAGGAGTGGTATAGCTGGATTGTATGGGAGCTCAAATTCCAGTTTTTAGAGGAATCTCCATATCGCTTTCCATAAAGGTTGAACTAGACGGCATTCCCATCAGTAGTGGAAAAGAGTTCCTTTCTCTCCACATCCCGCCAACACTGTTTTTCTCATTCTTTGTGATGTGTGCCAATCTCTGTGGTATGAGGTGGTACCTCATAGTTGTTTTGATTTGCATCTCCCTGATGATTAGTGATGTAGAGCATTCTTTCATGTGTCTTTTGGCCATTTGTATTTCTTCTTTGTCAAAGTGTGTCCATTTCTTCTCCCCATTTTTTGATGGGGTTAGATTTTTTTTTTTCTTGTAAAGTTCTGTCAGTGCCTTGTATATTTTGGAGATTGGCCCCTTATCTGATGGGTATTGGGTGAATAGTTTCTCCCACTCAGTGGGTGGCTCTTGTATTCTGGGCACTATTTCCTTTGAGGTGCAGAAGCTTCTCAGCTTAATATAGTCCCATCTGTTAATCTCTGCTTTCACTTGCTTGAAGAGTGCAGTTCCTCCTTGAATATGCCTGTAGTCTCAATGTCCTGGAGTGTTTTCCCTACGTGTTGTTCTATATATCTTATGGTTTCGGATCTGACATCGAGGTCTTTAATCCATTTGGATTTTACCTTCATACATGATGTTAGCTGGGGGTCTAAGTTCAATTTTTTGCAAGTGGCTAGCCAGTTGTGCCAACACCACTTGTTGAAGAGGCCTTTTTTGCTCCATTTAGGATTTCTTTTTTTTTTTTTTTTGGTTTTTGGGTCACACCCGGCGGTGCTCAGGGGTTACTCCTGGCTGTCTGCTCAGAAATAGCTCCTGGCAGGCACGGGGGACCATATGGGACACCGGGATTCAAACCAACCACCTTTGGTCCTGGATCGGCTGCTTGCAAGGCAAATGCCACTGTGCTATCTCTCCGGGCCCCATTTAGGATTTCTTGCTCCTTAATCAAAAATTAGGTGATTGTATGTCTGGGGGGTCTTTAAGTCTTAAACTCGTTGTGTCTTTGGATTCAAAATAATTATATGATAGATTAGTTAGAGTTGGATCAAGTATTTTGATTTGAAAATTTAATTCATTTGTATTTGAAGTAATAACTTACAATGAGGGTTAACATCTGTTATTTATTAACATGTTATTTATTATCTTTTTTGTCCTTATTTTCTATATGCCTATTTTGTGTTTATTTTTATTTGTTATGAAATACTTAAATTTCTTCTTAATTTCAATTTGTGCATGTATAGCTATTAGCTATAATCATTTAAAATTTTCCTAAAAGTTAGATATTTAAATAAATTTTCATTTTTGCTAAATTTCAAATTATTAGTTTTGTCTTGTTTTTTGACCAGAACCTACGGGACTCTGAGCTACGCCTGCCTCTGGTCTGCACTCAGGGATCACTGCTGGTAGGGTTGGGTGAATTATATGAAGTGTCAGGGATTGAACCTGGGTTGGCCACATTCTAGGCAAGCACCCTACCTGCTGTACTACTGCTCTGACTGTACATTATTAATTTTTAATGCATGTTTTATTACTTTTATGTATTTTGTTGTTTTTATTTTGAGGGATTGTTGTGTTTTGGCCATATCGGCAGTATTTAGGGGATAGTTTGCATAGACATTTTCTTGTGGTTACTGTAGGATTATATAAACAACCTAAAGTTATAATATCCCAATTGAAGCATTGTAATTTAATTAATTCTTTTTTTTTTCGGTTTTTGGGTCACACCCGGTGGTGCTCAGGGGTTACTCCTGGCTGTCTGCTCAGAAATAGCTCCTGGCAGGCATGGGGGACCATATGGGACACCGGGATTCGAACCAACCACCTTTGGTCCTGGATCGGCTGCTTGCAAGGCAAACGCCGCTGTGTTATCTCTCCGGGCCCCAATTAATTATTTCTTAATTTCAGTAACACAGTGAAGCTTTACCTCTTGACAGTTCTGTTGTCAGTTGAAATAAAAGTACACTAGGCAGTTTTTCAAAGCTATATGGAGAAATAAATATTTCAGTTCTGAATGCTTCTGTTTATAATTTCTAAAATAATTTTTATTGAGACCCATGTGAAATACAAGTCTTTCACAAGTATATTTAAGGCACATAGTGACAGTGAATTAGGGCAATTCTCCGTCATCAGTGTTGACCTCCCTTTGCCCTGTTCTCAGCATGCATCCCATACTTTCCCTTTTTGCACTCCTGGACTTGTGTTTATAATTTTTAAAGGGTACTTATATTTGTTTAGAATTTATTGTGCTCTAGACTCTGAAAATGAATATCTAAATTAGGGCTTGACAAGAATTTTTTTGTTTTGTTTTTGGGACACACCCGGCAGCACTCAGGGGTTACTCTTGGCTCTATGCTTAGAAATCACCCCTGGCAGGCTCGGGGGACCATATGCTGGGATTCGATCCACTGTTCTTCTGCATGCAAGGCAAATGCCCTACCTACATGCTATCTCTCTGACCCTGACAAGTATTTTTTTTGTGAAAGACCAAGTAGTAACTTTATTTTGGGTTTGTAATTTCTCTACTACCATTGTAAAAACAGCCATAAGTAATATAAATAATTAATAAAATAAATAACAAATAAAATAATAAAGATAAAGAATAAAAATGATGCCAGTATTCTAATGGAAGTATAGTTAGGAAAACAAACAATATTGGATTTGGCTTGTGGACTGCTGAGGATTGACCTTTGTATTAAATCTTGTGTCTGAAATTATGCTTGACTTGGAAGTTAACAAATTAGTCTGCTTGATTATATGAATGTTAGCAGAAGACACAAATAGTTTATTATTCAGTAATTATTGTCGCATCATTTTCTCTGTTTTCTGTTCTTCCATTACCTAAGTAGCAATATGAGACCTAAGAAGCATCTCTATAAATATATTCTATTTTACTTATTAATTTTTTTTGTTTTGGGGCTACATCCAGCAGGGCTAAGGGTTACTCCTGTCTCTGCACTCTGAAATAACTCTTGGCAGGCTCAAGGAATCATATGGGATGGCGGGGATTGAACCTAGGTCAGTCACATGCAAGGCAAATGCCCTACCCACTTTGCTTCACTGTAGCCCCTGCACATATATTCAAAAGGAAGCAACCTAAACTTAGGAAACCTGAGTCTTTTACAATTACAGACAGTCCTATTTGACTTTTGTTCTAGAGGGACACATTTTCATTATGTTGACCAGTAACATTTCTGTCTTTTGCTGCAGAGTAGATGCTATATCTTTTTTTGTTTGTTTGTTTGTTTTTGGGGGTGCTTGGGGGGAAGGTTGGGTCACTCCCTGTGGCACTCATGGGTCACTCCTGGCTCTGCACTCAGAAATCACTCCTGGCAGACTCTGGGGGCCACATGGGAGGCCAGGAATTGAACTGGGGTTCGTCCAGGGTTGGCTGCATGCAAGGCAAATGCCCTCCTGCTGTGCTATCGCTTTGGCCCTTGTTTTTGTTTTTCGTATTTTTTTGGGGGGGGGGACACACCGGCATTACTCAGGGGTTATTCCTGGCTCTGCATTGAGGAATAACTTCTGGCGGTGCTCAGGAGTGATCAAACCTGGGTTGGCAGTATGCAAGTTATGTGCCTTAACCACTGTACTATCACTCTGGCTCACATAGTATATTTTTTTTTGTTTGTTTGTATGTTTTTGGATCACACCCGGCAGCACTCAGGGGTTACTCCTGGCTCTGTGCTCAGAAATCGCTCCTGGCAGGCACGAGGGACCATATGGGATGCCAGAATTCAAACCACCGTCTGTCCTGAATTGGTTGCTTACAAGGCAAACACCCTACCGCTGTGCTATTTCTCCCTCAAATAGTATATCTTTTTTTTTTTTAAAATGTCAACTCTTTTTGTTTGTTTTTTTTTTTGGTTTTGAGTCACACCTGGCAGCGCTCAGGGGTTACTCCTGGCTCTATGCTCAGAAATCGCTCCTGGGAGGCTCAGAGGACCAGATGAGATGCCAGGGTTCGAACCACCATCCTTCAGCATCTAAGGCAAACGCCCTACTGCTGCGCTATCTCTCTGGCCCCCAAATAGCATATCTTTTAATGTTAGTCATTGTTAACCTTTATGAAAGGATATTCTTATTTATTTGTTTCTTGATCATACCTGCTGGTACTCCTAGATCTGCACTCAGGGATCACTCTTGCGGGACTTGAGTTGGCTACATACAAGGCAAGTACCCTATCCACTGTCCTGTTGCTATGGCACTAAGAGAGTTAGGTCCTCTGCTTCCAGGTCCTTTTATGAGAAAGCCATAAAAAAATTGTCTCCCAGTGGGCCGGAGAGATAGCACAGCAGTAGGGTGTTTGCCTTGCATACAGCTGACCCAGGACTGATGGTGTTTCAATTCCTGCCATCCCATATGGTCCCCTGAGCCTGTCGCATGATTTCTGAGCACAGAGCCAGGAGTAACTCCTGAACATTACTGGGTATGACCCAAAAACCAAAACCAAACAAAAAAAGGAAAAGAAACGAAAAGAAAAATTGACTCCGAACACCCAGTCTCCAACCCAGTCCTCATGCCAACTTATATCCACTGACCCTATCGACTGATGGGGTCATTTATCACCATATTTTTATCTTAGCAATAGTGACCATCACAATAATGATCATTCTAGTGATAGTTGATTCTAAAAATGATCTAGCGCAGTGATATGAAAATGACCATCATATTGATGATCTTAATAATGAACAGGTTGATGACCCTGTGATAGTGACCATAATATTGGTCATTTTAGCTATGATTATTCTAGTGATAGTGACAGTCATAGTGATGATCCTAGTGATAGTCATCCTTTTGTTATGATCCTCTTAGACTATAGTTGTAATTCTCAAGGATAAAAGTATACACGGGGAGGGGAGGAGGGATATTTGGGTCATTGGTGATGGGAATGTTGCACTGGTGATGGGGGGCTGTCATATGATATGACTGAAACCCAACCACAATCATGTTTGTAACCAAGGTGTTTAAATAAAAAATATTAAAAAAAAAGTATATGGATGAATATCTGAGATTATAACTTTCCCTCTAGATGCACAACAGATCATTGTTAGCAGGCATTAATTTCTTTTTTCACCCTACTTATCTACTCATATTTATCTGTCTTTCAAAATGTAACATTTCAGACTTTAGGTCTTAACACAATGGCCTAAGTCCTTTTTCACCTATACCTTACACAACTTTAAGCCAGAGAAACAAACAGAAAAGGAGTCACCTAAGTATCTTTACCTAAAAATATAGACCCTACTATTCAAGCAGCAGCCTTCCCTGGGAAATCTGCTGCCCTGGAATTCACTTCTCCCCTGAGAGAACCCCACTGTGTCAGCCTGCAGAATACCCTTTACCCACTCAGATGGCACCAGCAGAGATTGGGGAACCCACACAAAAGATTACATTGCAGAGATTCTGAAAATTAAATTGATGGGAATAATAGTATATAAAAGACCTGCATTTTCTACCTAAACAATGTGCATGTTAATATTAAGGAATTAAATAGAATTTAGCATTTTATAACAAAAAATAAGATTTGTAAGAAGCAGTAAGATATATAAAGATATATAAATAAAGATACAGTAAAATATATAATATATATTTCTTATATAAGAATTTTTTTGTTTGTTTGTTTTTGGGTCACACCTGCAGTGCTCAGGGGTTACTCCTGGCTCTACGCTCAGAAATCGCTCCTGGCAGGCTCGAGGGACCATATGGGATGCTGGGATCTGAACCACTGTCCTTCTAAATGCAAGGCAATGCCTTAACTCCATGCTATCTCTCCGGCCCTTTCTTATATAAGAATTTTAATATACAGTAAAAAAATATTACACATATCACCCACCTTACCAAGAATGAAGAGAACCACAACTTGACTGAAAAAAGGTAATGAATTGACACCAACATCAGAGTAAACTGACAAGGATTTTTAAACAACTCATAAAGATGCTTCAGCAGTCAGCTATAAACTCTGATGAGACAAATGAAAAATAAAATCTTGGGGCCAGAGCAGTGGCGCTAGAGGTAGGGCATTGGCCTTGCATGCCGTAACCTAGGAAGAACTGTGGTTTGATCCCCTGGCATCCCATGATCTCCTAATTATTCTTTATAGAATTTAAAATCTGAGCAGTAGAGAAGACAAACCCCAATTACTTAGACCTAAAAAATCCATGACAAGACACTTTAAAAAAAAATCGGGGCCGGGAAGGTGGCGCTAGAGGTAAGGTGTCTGCCTTACAAGCGCTAGTCAAGGAATGGACCGCGGTTCGATCCCCCGGCGTCCCATATGGTCCCCCCAAGCCAGGGGCGATTTCTGAGCACATAGCCAGGAGTAACCCCTGAGCGTCAAAGGGGTGTGGCCCAAAAACCAAAAAAAAAAAAAATCAATAACCTTATTGTTACAATGAAATCTACTTGGGATTCCCAAGAAAAATTGAATTCTTCCCCTGAACTTATCTCCATGTTCTCATGGACATACCAAATATTCATACACTGATATATAAAGCAATTCCCTCTGAAAAAGAAGTGGTTACTTGCTAAAGACTTATCTTTATTAAAAGATGAAGAGGACGGGCCCGGAGAGATAGCACAGCGGTGTTTGCCTTGCAAGCAGCCGATACAGGACCAAAGGTGGTTGGTTCGAATCCCGGTGTCCCATATGGTCCCCCATGCCTGCCAGGAGCTATTTCTGAGCAGACAGCCAGGAGTAACCCCTGAGCACTGCCGGGTGTGACCCAAAAACTAAAAAAAAAAAAAAAAAAAAAAAAGATGAAGAGGACAATATGTGCAGGAGAGCCCGAGTTGTGATCTTTCCAAGAACCCACCTGTGACTTAAGTTCTGATCTTTTCTCCAAGGAGCAATTTGTTTGGGTACTAAATTCTTGTGATCTGCACCAAAAATTCGAACTCTCCTTTTCTCCCTGAAAATGTAGCTTTGAGGGGCCGGAGAGATAGCATGGAGGTAAGGCATTTGCCTTTCATGCAGAAGGATGGTGATTCGAATCCCGGCATCCCATATGATCCCCTGTGCTTTCCAGGGGTGATTTCTGAGCGTAGAGCCAGGAGTAACCCCTGAGTACTGCCGGGTGTGACCCCAAAACAAAACAAAACAAAAATGTAGCTTTGAAAACTAATAAGGCATAAGTTTAGTGGGTTCTGGGAAATAGAGAAACTTCAGAACTGGACCTCTTACAACAGACTAAGAAGAGGTAAAAAAGAATTGTAATAGTGAGATCTATGTATTACATATTATGAGTGATATTTATGCCTATGATGACTTCCCAGAGTAAAGGGTGAGTGGTAAGGGAATGGAAGTCTCTTCAGGAAGAATGTGCTAATAGTTCTTATATTTCCTCCACCTTGTTGACCAGGGATGTATATGCTAAGGTGGCACTTCTCTGCTGAAACGCTTTGACCAGCAGTGGGAGCAGTTACTGAGCTAACTGAAACAGCTCAAATTGCATTTATCTTGAGTTCACTATACCATAATTTCTGCATTCCTTAAAATAGGGGGTGTGTTATCTTATTTACAAGTCCACAGCAAAACTAAAGTCCTGAACATATGAGCATCCACAGAAGGGATCAGCATGGATCCCCAGGTTCTAACAACCAGGGTCTGGGTCTGCAGTCTCTGGTGCACTGTGGTTCTAACAGTTGGGGTCTAGCACAGGTTCTAACAGGCGGGTCAAATCCAGGTTCTAACAGCCAGAGTCTACAGGTTCCGACAGCCAGTGTTTATTTAACACAGGTTCTGACAGTCAGGGTCTGTAGCCTCTGGGTGCCACTGAACTGTAATAGTTGGAGAATCTGTTCTTGGAAGAAACATTTTGGAACACTGATTTTGATAAAGAGAAAAACAGACCCTGAGAGTAAAAAAAAGGGAGAATGGAAAATCATGTTTCAAATGTGATGCAGAAAAAGTAATAACGAGATGGAATTTTTTTTTTGTTTTTTTTTTTTTTGTTTTTTTTTTGGGCCACACCCAGCGGTGCTCAGGGGTTACTCTTGGCTGTCTGCTCAGAAATAGCTCCTGGCAGGCACAGGGGACCATATGGGACACCGGGATTCGAACCAACCACCTTAGGTCCTGGATCGGCTGCTTGCAAGGCAAACGCCGCTGTGCTATCTCTCCGGGCCCACGAGATGGAATTTTAAGCAAAACAGGCCTACACCAAGAAACGTAAATACCGGATTATTAGTGCAGGGTGTAAGGCGTTTGCCTTGCATGCGCTAGCCTAGGACAGACCTTGGTTTGGCGTCCCACATGGTCCTCCAAGCCAGGAGCAATTTTTGAGCACATAGCCAGGAGTAACACCAGAGCATCACCAGGTGTGACCCCCGCCAAAGAAAGAAATGTAAATATAAAGTCGCTTAAATATACCCCTTAAGAAATTGCAAGAAGAGAAATGAATGAAGTGCAAAGTTATGAGAGGAATAATAATAAAAAAATTCAAGTGGAAATAAGTCAAATAGAGTTAGAAATAATAGGAAAGAAAGAAACCAAGAGGGGGCCAGAGTAATAGTACAATGGGTAGGGTATTTGCCTTGCATGCAACCAACCTGTGTTTGATGTTTGGCATCATATATGGACCCCTGAACACCACTAGAGGTAACCCCTGAGCATGGCTAGGTGTTTCCAAAAACCAAAAAAGAAAGGACCAACAACTAAAAATTGGAAAAGGTAATGACTAATTTTTAGGGAGGCTTATTAAAATAAACTGAGAGAATGACCCCCCAAAAAAAGCCCCCAAACCCAAAGAAATAAAAGACAGATTATAAGGGAAAACAAATAAAAAGAATTCTAATAAGATTATTATGAAGTCCATATGCCAAGAAACTGAATAACCTTGAAAAGATGGGTAAAGTTTTAGAACCATATTACCTTTTGACACTGAATAAGAAAGAAACAGAAATTCTGAGTAGATTGGTAACAAGTAACAAGACTGAAGCAGTAATTATAAATCTTTCTCAAATTGAAAATTCAGGATATTCAGTGTCCTGGAGTTCTCCCAAACATTCAAAGAAGATTTATTACCTATTATTCTCAAACTGTTCTATAAAGTTGAAGAGGAGGATTGCTTCCATAATCATTTTATAAGGCCAGTATTAACCCTATGCCAAAATTATATAAGGGTATTATAAAAGCAATGACAGAAAATTATGTCAGTATCTGTGATTAAATTGATGTTAGAAACCCTCAACGAAATATTAGCAAATTGAATCAAACAAACCCTTAACAGTGGAATTTATCAATGATGTTTTAACTTTTTTTGACAACACTCGGTGATGCTCAGGAGTTTCTCCTGGTATTGAATCCAGGTCCCTCCTGGGTCAACCACGTGCAAGGCAAACATCCTACCGTTGTGCTTTCGTTCTGGCCCCTTTAACAATTCATATGGTATAATACATTTGCAAAATGAAGGATAAAATTATTATCTTAGTAAACAGAAAAAAAAGGTACAGATTCCATAGTAACTTTAAATAACTTGGGGAATAGAATGATGACAAACTAATTATCTTTAGGAATAGGACAAAGACTCTCATCACTGGTATTTAGTGGAAGTCCTAGTCAGAACAATTAGGTAAGAAAAAGAAAATTAGAAAGGAAGAAATAAAACTCAGGATTTGTGAATGACAATAATTTATACACAGAAAAGACTAGGCTCTACAGAACAATTAGAAGTAATAAATGAATATAAAATAAAGACTTCTAGGCTACAAAATTAATACACAGAAATCTGTTGCATTTCTATCTGCAAACAGCAAACTAGCAGGAAGATAAATGAAAAGAGCAATTTATTTTCAACTTCATTTAAAAATAGTCATAAATTTGGGACCAGCGCAGTGGCAGAGGTGGTAGGGTGTTTGCCTTGCATGTGTTACCCTAGGATGGACCTGGGTTCGATCCCCGGCATCCCATATGGTCCCCCAAGCCAGGGGCAATTTCTGAGCTCATAGCCAGGAGTAACCCTTGAATATCACCAAGTGTGACCCATAAACAAACAGACAAACAAAAAATAGTCATAAATTTAAGCAAGGAGGTATTTTGGAAAACTGTAAGATCCTGTAAGAAATTAAAGCCATAAAGAAATGACTCTTACATATGGACTGGAAAAAATGGTTGTTAAAATGAGCATTTTACTAAAGCAATGAATAGATATACGGCAATTGTCATCTAAATTCTGATAATATTCTTTGAAGAACTAGAACAAAAATGCTTATATTTGTATGAAACTACAAAAGATTTCCATTAATCAAGGCAACTCTAATAAGAAAATGTGAAAAAGAGAATTATTGTACTCCCCAGCTTCATACTTTACTTACAAGTGATAGCATGACATTTTTAATAAAACATATAGGTCAATGAATGGAACAAAACTGAGAACTCAGAAATCAATTTAAAGGTATTTGGACAACTGATTTATGGCAAATGAGCTAAGTTCATCCAGTGGAAAGAAGAAAGTCTTTTCTCTAAGTGACATAGGTAAAAATGGACATCTAAGGACAAAAGCAGGACTTCTTAAGTGTCATCCCATCAGAATCAATTTTATGCTTGAGAAGTTTTGTTTTTTTGGTTTTTTGGTTTTTTTGGCCACACCTGTTTGATGCTCAGGGGTTACTCCTGGCTAAGCGCTCAGAAATTGCCCCTGGCTTGGGGGGACAATATGGGACACCGGGGGATTGAACCATGGTCCTTCCTTGGCTAGTGCTTGCAAGGCAGACACCTTACCTCTAGCGCCACCTCGCCAGCCCCAGCTGGAGAAGTTTTTAATCTGACCATGGACGTATAAAATGATCAATAAAACATTGATAATAAAGCATTAGTTTATTTCAAACAAACTTGTGGTTTTCACATCAGTTACAATACCCTATATGAGGTGTCACCCAGAATTTAAGAAACTTTGAAGTAGCCCATTGTTTTAGCCTATACACAAAAAAATGACTTGAAAATAGAGTAAAAAGGCTGTTCTAGTACCTAATTTTTTTAATTAAATATATTTTTTATTTAAGTAACATGATCATATTTGGGTTACAGTCATAACCAGAACACCCCCCTTCACCAGTGCAACATTACCCCCTCCCCTTTCCCATCCCCTGCCTGTTTTCGAGACAGGCATTCTACTATAGTAATTTGTTTTTAAGTTCAGTAAGTTGTGTTTTTTTCCTTAAAGGATAAGAGTAAAAAAATATAGTAAAGGTGTGATAGTGGCAATCGCCAATGTTTGCATAGGTCCAGAAAAATGGAGAAAATGGGAAAAGAAATCCTTGACCTGATTACAAAAAGGCCTCACCCCAGAAGTTTATTGACATAAGACAGACTCTGGGTTCCAGGCATACCAGTCTATCCAACTCCAGTCATTCTCAAGGTCCCAGTGAAACCGTTTCACACTTTAGCTATAGTTGGTATCAGGCTTTTATATTTAAAGACTCTGGATTCTGTGCATTTTTTTTTTTTTGTTGATGTCAGGCTGATGTGGAGCATCCTCTAGTTTCAGCATATCATTAAATACAGAGCGATCTGCTCTGCATGCAGACTGTTGCTGAGTCACCTGGGTGTTGGGAGCTAGTACCTAATGTTTAATTAAATGTTATGATAATTATTTATATAGGAATATAATGTATATAGGGTTTGACATTATTCATGGTTTCAGGATCCAGTGGGAAATTTCTAGGAGCTCCTCTTCATATTAGGGGAACAGCTATATTTTACACTGATGTATGAGTGTTTATATTCATATGCATGTGTGTGTAGATCATGCTGTCTTGTCTCTTCGTTAATGCTGATGCTGTTAAATCCATCAAATTTCAAAATTACTTAACACCCAGAATCTGTTAAATTGTTATATATCCGAACAGAAACCTCCTCTGTCTCATCCTTCTTATGTGACATTTCTTGTATAGTCTCTGTTGTATACTACTTAAATCACCTTCTCAGGGTTTTCAGCTGTACTAAATCAAGCCCATCTTACACAGAGCTCCTTCTGACAATAATCTAAAAAGCTTTCTATTAATCTGTGATTCTGATCCTATTGATCTGCAGTATTTCTTTATATGACCCATTCTTAACACTATGATTTTCCACTCATACATTAGCATCCTTTTTAAAATAGTGCTTCTATATTCATGCAGCTTGTCTCAGCAGGCTCCCATTCTACCATTTATTTAGTATAGAATATGTTTCATGGTGCATACCCATCCTTCCATATTCAAAGCAGAGATACTTCTATGTTAGGCTGACTGTTTGGTAGAAGCCTGCCGTATCTGCTCCTTAGCTTTTTGTATGATTGTACTAATATATTTGAAGCAGTTGGATGTGAGAGCATCAATTATGCTCCCTATAGAGCATTCAGAGTTAATTTCATTGGCTTTTAGAAAATCTAAAGCATGACCCAAAACATACTATAAAATTAATTTTCTGCATCATGCAACAACTGGTATTAGTTATAAAGCATATGATTTTATATTTTATATTATTCTTAAAGATAATACCTTTAGTGTTTTATTTCCTTGTTTTAAGGATTTTATTTAAATTGTCATTTTATTTTTACCTCACAGTCTATGCTTCGAGGGAGAGGAGGTTGCTATAAACATACGTTCTATGGCATTGAAAGTCATCGTTGCATGGAAACTACCCCAAGCTTGGCTTGTGCAAATAAATGTGTCTTCTGTTGGCGGTAAGTTAACACATTTACGGTGACCAAACATTGGTGTGATTGATTATGTCTCAGTCTTTTGGCTAAGATTAAGTATAAACAGGTCATGATTGCTAGTTACAAGTTTCCGACAACATTGCTTGCAAACTTTCTTAAAGGTTCTCTTTCTGCTTTTAAGCCGCTTTCCATTTCCAATGTATATTTGTGCTTTTTTTGTTTTTTGTTTTTGATCCACACCGGTGGTGCTCGGGGGTTACTCCTTGCTCTGTGTTCAGAAACTTTTCCTAGTAGACTCGGAGGACTTTTTGGGTTGTTGGAAATCGAACCTGGTCCTTCCTGGGTCAGACATGTGCTATTTTTCTAGCCCTATTTATGCATTTTTTTATCGACTAGTTTTATCACTGGGTTGTACATTTTTATTCTTTTTACAGGTCCTACATTTTGACTCTGAGAATTATCTCCTTTTTATCTTTGTTTTCTTAATTAATAATTTACTTTTTAAAATTTTCTTTTTAACTTTAATGGGACCTAACAATTTAAGTATAATTGTAGATTTTCCTTCTTCTTTAGCTACATTCCATAAATTTTGACTGTTTAAATTAAATTTTCTATTTTTTATTGTGATTTTTTTGTACTTTGTGGGTCAGTGAGATATTTTAAAAACTTACGTAGGAATTAGGTTTTTTGACTATATATTTATGTTGTTATTATTTATGGGGATGTCTTTTTTTTAAATTTTTTTTTCTTTATTTAAGCACCATGATCACATACATGATTGTGGTTGGGTTTTGGTCATAAAAAGAACACCTCCCTTCACCAGTGCAACCTTCCCATCACCAATGCGCCCCTCCCCCCCATGTCCCTCCTTCCCTATCCCCTGCCTATATTTGAGACAGGCATTCTACTTCTGTCACTCATTAACAATGTCATGATAGTGTAGTCATCTCTTTAACTAAACTCATCACTCTATGTGGTGAGCTTCACATCAAGAGCCAGTCCTTCCAGCCCTCATCTCTTTTGTCTCTGGGCATTATTACAATAATATCTTTTGCATTTCTTAAAACCCATAGATGAGTGAGACTATTCTGTGCATCTCTCTCTCCCTTTGACTAATTTCATTTAGCATAATAGATTCCATGTATATCCATGTGTAGGAAAATTTCTCTCCTGATGGCTGCATAATATTCCATTGAGTATACGTACCACAGTTCCTTTAGCCATTCATCTATTGAAGGGCATCTTGGTTGTTTCTAGAGTCTGGCTATTGTAAATAACACTGCAATGAATATAGGTGTGAGGAAGGCATTTTTGAATTGTATTTTTGTGTTCCTAAGGTATATTGCTAGGAGTGGTATAGCTGGGTCATATGGGAGCTCAATTTCCAGTCTTTTGTTAGGTGACAAAAAGGTAGTAAAATTCTACTGTTACTGTTGATTTGTTTGATATTTATTTAGTAGTTTTTTTTAATCCAGGATGATGCAGTTTGCCCCATGTCTATATTAGCAGATATTAATATAAGTATATTAGCCAAAGGTTGGACCAAGATGGTATTGAAAGCAGTCTTGTAATCCATATCAGACCTCACAATCAGAAATTGCAAAATGTAACTCGAGAGGGCCTGCAGGGAGAGAAAAGAACAACACTCAGCTTCATCCCTTAGAGATCTCACAGGGAATGAATTACCTTTGGAGCAGAGTAGACACAATGGGGAAATCCTATTGAACCCACCAAACTCAGTGAATGAATATAATGCATAGGAGGTTCTACCATTACCAATCAGCTCTATCATCTCTCAGATAATGTTTAATGAGCTCAAAGAAATGACGGTATAGGGCCCGGAGAGATAGCACAGCGGTGTTTGCCTTGCGAGCAGCCGATCCAGGACCAAAGGTGGTTGGTTTGAATCCCGGTGTCCCATATGGTCCCCCGTGCCTGCCAGGAGCTATTGCTGAGCAGACAGCCAGGAGTAACCCCTGAGCATCGCCGGGTGTGGCCCAAAAACCAAAAAAAAAAAAAAAAAAAAAAGAGAAATGACGGTATAGTAGTAAAGCACAAGAAAATGTGGGAGCAGAAATGAGGAAACTTCAGTCAGAAGTGACAGAACTGAAATAAAATTAAGGGAAGGTCCAGTTAAAAATCAGTTTTTAAAAGCACAGTTCCTGAGGATCAAAGAAGTGAATTTAATGAAAAACAAAAAACAAACAACTAATAAAACAAATCATAGATAAGGATTTTTTGGAGTTGAGGAATGCATGGATCTAAGAAACCCCAAGAGTGCCAGCCAAAATTGACTCAAATAGAAAGAAAATAGAAAGAAAAACAATAAAAGAAACAGAATATTTAAAGCAGCAGGATAATAAAAGAAACTTATATACAAAGGAACTCCTCTAATATCCATAAGAGATCTATCAAGTAAAACTACAAGCCAGAACAGAATGATATGATATAGTAAAGCAAACTACTGAAACGAACACCTTACCAAGAATACCCTATCCTTATATTTAGGATATAGACTTAAAATTCAAATTCGAAGAAATGATACAAAGCTTCATGTACAGGCAATGGTTTAGGAAATTCATAACCTTGATACCGGTTTTGCAAGAAATATTAAAGGAGATTCTTTAAGAGAAAATTTTTTAACATTTTCTCTTGAGTGTAGCATTCAGTTATGGCACTTTTGGTTGACCTCTACTAGATTAAGAATGTGTTTCTTTCTTTCTCTTTTTTTTTTTTTTGGTTTTTGGGCCACACCCGGTGACGCTCAGGGTTTACTCCTGGCTATGCGCTCAGAAGTCGCTCCTGGCTTGGGGGACCATATGGGACGCCAGGAGAGCGAACCTCGGTTCGTCCTAGGCTAGCGTTGGCAAGGCAGACACCTTACCTATAGTGCCACCGCGCCGGCCCCGAATGTGCTTATTTCTAACTTGCTAATGGTTTTATTTTTTTTTTTAATGTGAGTTTTTTTTTTTTACATCTACAGAGATGTTTTCAATGAAAAATTTTACTTATTATTGCAAAAATAGAAGCCTCAATTATGTGGACTTGAAATGATTGCATCTCAATTTATTTAGTAGGAAAAAAGTGCTTTGTGTCTGATCCTCATTATTTTATTTGTTAATCTTATTGACAAACATTAATAACCAGGAAATAACAAAATTTGTGGGTTTTATTCCTTATGGATTATTACTTGTGTATGTAGTCAATAATGCAGTCCTTCATTTTCTCACAGACATTAAATTTGCCAGATTTAAAAAATGTAAACAATATGCTTAACAAATTCATTCATGAGATTTTAGAAAGATAAACACAAATGGAGATGTTTCATTTACATGCTTCTGGTAAAGTACTAATATAGTTTAAAACTAAATTCACCATCTGTTTCAGTTATGAATAATATATTAAGAATGTCAGAAAAGACTCAGTAAAAAGTGATTCAAATGCATATAAAAACATTTGCTTTAATTTTTTATCTTATTTGGGTCTTTAGCCAGTTATAAAATAAAAGCAGTAGTTATGCCTTAGAGAATTTTTGTGAGACTTAATTCCTTGAGGAAGTCTCATAAGCATGAATGTTTTTGAACTAAAGGATGATGTTTTTTCTAGGTGAAATTCTTCACTTTGATAGTGTACTTTTATTGGTAGATATTCTTATTATTTTGCAAGTCTTTTGAAATTATTATATTTGATACATAACTGTTAAATTAGTTATATACATTTAACACAGGTTCTGTTGATTTATACTTTGCTGTGTTAATATGAATAGTTCTTGTATTTCCAGTTGCACCTAGCATTTTAAAGTAAGGAAACCATTTGTTTTATTAGTACATTTTGAAAACATATAATCATGCATTTTTATTTTTATTTTTTTGGTTTCTGGACCACACTCAGGAGTTATTCCTGGCTTGTGCTCTTAAATTACTCCTGGCAAGCTCAGGAAACCATATGGGATGCCGGGGATCAAATCAGGTCGGCTGGATGCAAGGCAAATAAATGCTCTACCCACTTTGCTTTGCTTTGCTCAGAAATGCATTTTTTAAATAACCACAAAACTTAGACATAAAACAAAACATAATTATATTTTAATATACAACTTCCGTTACAAAAACTGAAACAGAGTAAAATAATAGCAAAGTACATGGTATGTCTTCAAATCATACTAAAATAAACATGATTAGTCATAAATGAACTCTTGGAAATAAGTAACAGATTAATATCCTAAGGACAAAGGGAAAATCCAGAATAATGAAGAAACAAATACTAGTAAGTGCTGGTAATTACTGAGATTAATCACTGAGATATAGTTACAAAGTTGCTCATAATTAAAGTTTTAGGAGGAAACCATTTTTTTTAATATGACAAATATGCAAGATTGGATTAAACAGAGTTTTAAACTTTTCTTTTTATTTGGAGCCCTTTTAAAATTCCCAATATCTTTCAAATATTCTTATTAATATGGCTGAAGTCCATGACAGTTATAATTAGAATAATCTCTCAGCATGGGAAACTGGCTTCAGTGTTTTAAATCTATCCAGATGATTCCAAATGCATCTCTGAGAGCCACAGGCGTCAAAAAAGGACTCTTTTTATCCTTTTCATATAATGTTAATATGTTGCTTTACACTAGTTCAATGGTTAAAACCAATAAGTTAACATTATATAATACTATTAAATTGGAGACAGTAGAACTTTACCAATTTCTGTTTATCACTGTCCAGTTTCTGTACCAGAATTTATTCTAGAAGTATTCCACATTGCACTTATTTTGGCATTCTTTTTTTTTTTTTGGTCTACATCTGGTGATGCTCAGGAGTTACTCCTGGCTCTGTATGCTCAGAAATTGCTCCTGGCTTGGGGGACCATATGGGATGCTGGGGATCGAACCCAGGTCTGTCCTGGATCAGCATGTGCAAGGCAAATGCCCTACTGCTGTGCTATCGCTCCTGCCCCAGTGTGTCAGTTTCTTGATTGTACTTGGGTTTGGCATTTTAAAAATTATTGCTCAAAAATTTTGTATGTTTCTTCTATTTAAATTTGAGTAAATTGAGATTACTTTTTATAGATTATGGAGACTCTGTGTGAAAACTGCCCCTTTCTCAGTTCATCATGTCACAAGGTGCTTGCTGTTAACGTCTCTTATTTCTGATGATGTCCTAGGTTTGGATAGAAATAAATGTAATTGTCTTTATCTAGTTGATCCAGGACCATTTATTGAAAAGATGGTTATCAGCTTTTGCACTTTGGTTAAAATAATTTGGTAGTATATGCAAATATACTTTATCAATATTAAAACCTGTAATCATGAGTACATTAGATTCCTATTAATCTAGGTTGGTCATTCGTTTTGTTATTTGTAGTTCTTAGGAACAAATAGTGAAAGTGGGATGGGGTGGGTTTCATTAAAACTTAAATTCTGGGTCCCGTGAGGTGGCGCTAGAGGTAAGGTGTCTGCCTTGCAAGCACTATCCTAGGATGGACCATGGTTCGATCCCCCGGCATCCCATATGGTCCCCCCAACCCAGGAGCTATTTCTAAGTGCATAGCCAGGAGTAACCCCTGAGCGTCAAATGGATGTGTCCCCCCCAAAAAATAAAATAAATTTATAAGCTTTATTGTTAGTATATATGAAGTTAATAACTTATAAATTAATCATACTTGCTTTCTCATTCTTGTAATGTAAATTCTAATTTACATTTTTGTAGTTCTTCTGAATTTTTTATGTAGGCAGTCATGCCATTTGTGAAGTTTTTTTAAAAAATTTTTATTAAGACACCCTGATTTAAATGTTCCTAAAAAAGTTGATATAAGCATACAGTGTTCCAATACCAATCCCACAACCAGTGTTTTCTCCCTCTACCAATGTCCCCAGGTTTCCTCCCACCCCCAAACCCCAGCCTGTCCCCTTAGCAGGCATTTACCAAATTTGCTTCATATTACTTGCTCTACAAAAATGTAAAGGAATTGCAAATGGAATTGTCAGAAAATAAATCAGTAGGTCAATTTGTAATGATTGATTGCTGAATCATTTTAACCAAAACTAACCAATTTATTTTAACTAATATTTTAAATAAAATATTTAAACCAATAAAATATTTAAAATAAATTATTGTAACTAATAAAAATAAGTGATTTTAACCAATAAGTTAGATGCCAATTCATTATTCAAAATATACAGAGTTCCTTAGCAAGCTAAGAATAACATTACTATTCTTAATCTAGTAGAGGGCAATCATATGTACATTAATGAGTGCCATACTCAGAGCTACATGAATTTTGTTATGTGTTTTAGAGAAATTTAACTTTTTAAAATTTTGTTTTATTTTTTTGAAACTATTGTGTCCTTCATAGTTGGGTTTCAGACATATAATGAATCACGGCCAATCCCATCACAGTGTCGACCTTCCTTCACCAATGTTCCCCAAGTAAATCCCATACTATCCTCCCCACCCCCTAGTCTGCCAGTATAACAGGCCCATTTTAAGTTTAGATTGTTAAAGTTTGGGTCTCTTGATTCTGTTGTTGCAACCTTCTTTGCCCACGATGGTCTTCAGCAGAGCACAGTTTGAGATATTCTGCTTCTCAAAGCTTTACCTGTTCCTTGTGAAGCATGAACTACCAAGACCATTTTCAGAGTTGGCAAGTCATAGATCCAGTAACCAGAATACTCTGCAGAGATACTACCTACTTGGAGAAACCTCTTTGGAAACCACCCTAACCAAAAATCTGAAAGAACTTTCTGTCTAGGAGTAGAAAGAAACAGAGATGTTTGTTTTAAGGGAAATAATTTTTTTCTTAATTTTACCACCAGCTATTTCTTCTTATGTTTATGAAATAGTTAAAAGCATGTGAATAAATGCTTGTTACAATGTTTCATAAAAAACAATGTTAAAAAATGAAATAGAGTTGAACTCATTTCCATTTCGAGTTGAACTCATTTCCATTTCGAGATGTGTTCACTTTTTTTTGGGGGGGGGGCATACCTGTTGTTGCTCAGGGCTTACTCCTGGCTCTTTACTCGTTCTTTTCTCTCTCTCTCTCTCTCTCTCTCTTCTTTCTCTCTCTCTCTCTTCTTTCTCTCTCTTTTCTTTCTTTCTTTCTTTCTTTTTCTTTCTTTCTTTCTTTCTTTCTTTCTTTCTTCTTTCTTTCTTTCTTTCTTTCTTTCTTTCTTTCTTTCTTTCTTTCTTTCTTTCTTTCTTTCTTTCTTTCTTCTTTCTTTCTTTCTTTCTTTTTCTTTCTTTCTTTCTTTCTTTCTTTCTTTCTTTCTTTCTTTCTTCTTTCTTTCTTTCTTTCTTTCTTTCTTCTTTCTTTCTTTCTTCTTTCTTTTCTTTCTTTCTTTCTTTCTCCTTTCTTTCTTTCCTCTCTCTCCCTCCTTCCCTCCCTCCCTCCTCCCTCCCTCCCTCCCTCCCTCCCTCCCGCTTCCTTCCTGCTATCTATATTTAAGCAACATGGTTAAAGCATGTTTGTAGTTGGGTTACATTCGTAAATGTACACCCCTCCCACCGTTAAAACAGAAACTCTTTTAATGATTCTTGAAAAACTGGTTTAAAGGCTATGGCTTCCCTAAGCTATTCTTTGTCCTTGTTCCTTCAAATCTGAATGATAATCTAGCTGGTTAGAGGATTCTAGGTAAGATGTTAATTTTGTTGGATTTTCCTTACCTACTCTGTTGATTCAGAGTTTCATTTGATGGATCTGCCTTATATCATATTGGCTATATATCATATGACTTTCATGTGTAAGTTCCTTTTTTTTGATCTTGCTGTTTTCCTTATTTTTTTTTTTTTTTTTTTGGTTTTTGGGTCACAACTTGCGGAGGCACTCAGGGGTTGCTCCTGGCTATGCACTCAGAAATCGCCCCTGTCAGGCCTGCAGGGCCATATGGGATACTGGGATTTGAACAACCATCCATCCTAGGTTGGCTGTAATCAAAGCAAATGCTGTACCGCTGTGCTATCTCTCTGGTCTCTGTTTTTCTTATTTTATCTTTGGATTTTGTCATTTTGAGTCCAATGTATTTTGGAGTTTTCCTAGTTAATTCTATTTTCACTGGGACCCTTTAGGCCTCTTGTATCTTGGTGCCTGTGATCCTCAACTCTGGGAAATTTTTATCTATGATTTTTAAAAATTATTACTTCTTCATCACATTTGTGTTCCTGTTATCCAGGGACTCTGATTATTCTCTTTTTGGTGGGAACACATCTGGAAATACCCAAAACTGACTCTGGGGTTATAGTTGGAGCTCTGGAGACCACATGGGTTATCAGGGATCAAACTGGGGTCAGCTGCTACATAGCAAGAACCCTACCTGCTCTAGTCTTGTTTCTTCATCTTCTTCTTTTTTTTTTATTTTTGTTTGTTTGTTTTTGGGCCACACCTGGTGATGCTCAGGGGTTACTCCTGCTATGCACTCTGAAGTAGTCGCTCCTAGCTTGGGGGACCATATGGAACGCCGGGGGATCTAACCGCGGTCCGTCCTAGGCTTAGCACCTTACCTTTAGCACCACCGTGCCGGCCCCGTTCTTCTTCTTCTTCTTCTTTTTTTTTTTTTAAATAAATCGTTGTGAGATACAGTTAAAAAGTTGTTGATAGCCCTTATTATTCTTATGTTATTTTTGTTGAACTTATCATATTTGATGTTTATTTCTTTTCAGACTATTTTTTATCTTCTGCTCTATCCTAGTGGTTTCTCTCTTCACATTGTAAAGATCCTTGATCCTTTGATTAGATGTTTTTATTCTACAATTCAGAACTTCTGTTGACTTTTTAAACATCACCTATATTTTTCATTTCTTTTTTTAAATTGCTCTATTTAAGCACTGGGGTTACAAAATTGGTCATTATTGGGTTTCAGTCATACAATACACCATCCTTCTGATTGTAGTAGTCTTTTTCATTTTAGCTCATACTTTTTTGTGCTTTGTTGACAGTTCTTTATACTTGTTGAACATCTTCATCATAGTGGCATCAAAGACATTGTGTGAGGATTTGTTTATTTGAAGTCTTATTTCTTTGGTGATGTTATTTTCATAAGCTCCTAAGTATTTTTCCCGTTGATTTTCTAGTGTCTGTGCTTTGTTGGGGGTTGAGTCTTTCTAGTTAGACTTTCCTTGAAGATGCTGAGGTGTTATATTGGGGTCCTCTTTTTTTTCCCTGCACATTTTCACCACATGACAGGAAGAATACTGGTGAGCAGTGTGCAATTGTTGAGTAGATCTGGCTCTTCAGGAGCTGCTGCATGGGGCTGTTTATATGGTCCATTCACGCAGAATGGTAGTTGTTTGAGTTTTACTCTCTTAGTTGTTCAGTTGTTTCTAGATGATTGCTGGCATGGCGGTGTTTTTTTTTGTTTTTTTTTGTTTTTGTGGTTTTTGGGGCATACTTGGCAGTGCTCAGGGATTATTCTGCTCCCATGCTCAGAAAATTGCAGGCACACGGGGGACCATATGGGATTCTGGGATTCGAACCGATGACCTTCTGCATGAAAGGCAAACGCCTTACCTCCCATGCTATCCTCTACTGGCCCTGGTATGGCGGTGTTTTACATGGAGAAAGTATATTTTGTTTTGCTCTAATTAAATAATCTTAACCAGCACTTCCCCTTTTATATCTCTGCTAGTTGTCCTGATTTAAGTTGGAAAACATAGTCGTAAGCTACCCATATTTCTGGGAGGAAACCAATCCTGATTTTATTGAACTTTTGTCTCATTTTCCTAGACATCACACCAATCCAGTGGGTACTGAATGGAGGTGGGAGATGGACCAGCCCGAAATAATCTTAAAGGAAGCCATCAAAAATCATCAGAACATGATCAAGCAGTTTAAAGGTATTTATTTTCTTCTACAGGGGAGTCAAATCAATTAGCAAAGCGAATTGCTGCTTTGGCAATATTTTGTTCCTTTTAACAAATTTTTGGGGCCAGAATGATAGTACACCAGGTAGGGCATTTGTCTTGCATGTGGCCAACCCAGATTTGATCCCTGGCTTCCCAGTATTTGCACCCTCCTCATTCTGCCAGGAATAATTCCTGAGTGCAGAGCCAGGAGTAACATTGAGCACTGCTGGTGTGTGGCCCAAATAACAAAACAAAAACAAAATCATATGCAAAATTAAAAGTTACTATACCTCACCTATATTCATTTTAGTCTCTTAAACAGTACAATAGCTGGGTGTGTGGCGTGTGTGTCGTGTGGTGTTGTGTATATGTATATATATATAGTGTGTGTATATAATATATATGTATATATATAGTATATATACTTCACAAACTACACTTTCATTATAAACTGTATAAACACGCCACGATTTTGGTTTTTCACACATACAAATAAATCCAAAATAAAAACCAGAACAGATTCCTGTTCTCTATCCCCATAGAATGATTCTGAGTTAGGGATCAAGAATATGCATTTGTTTGTTTGTTTATTTGGTTAATGATTCTGAGTTAGGGATCAAGACTATGCATTTGTTTGTTTATTTGGTTAATGGGCCACACCTGGTGGCTCTCAGGATTCTCTTGAGTCTGTGCTCAGAAATCACCCCTGGCAGGTTTGGGGACCATATGGGATGCTGGGGACCGAAATTTGTTATGTCAGGTAGCAAATGCCCTACCTCCTGTGCTATGGCTCAAGACCCAAGAATGAGCATTTTGAATACATTTCCGGGGGGTGCTGATATTGTTGACTTGAAGTATACCCTTTGAGACTCACTACTACAGGCTGATATAGTTGACATGCAAAGTGATTATGAAGTGACAGCCACAGACAACAAACTACATCTTGTTAGAGTCCTTGTTCTCTGGATTCTTCTATCTTTACCTCCAACTCCTTTCTTTTTTATTCATATGCAGCCATGCAAAATGGATGCCAAACAAAGTTGTATTAATATAGACAGAATCATGGTTCTGACAGTAATATGAGTCTTTTTTAAAGCTCTTTACTACTTTTGAATTTTAGGTGTTCTTATTTTTTTCTCAATATTAAATATTTTTCTAGGGACATAAAATGTCTCTATTTACTTCATGGATGATTCCTCTCCCCTGTTTTATTTGCTTTTGGGCCACACCTGATGATGCTTAGGGTTTGCTCCTGGCTCTACATGCATGAGTCTTAAATGGGAGTGCTGGAGATTGAAGCCATCTTGCCCACATGCAAAGCAAGCACTCTACCCCACTGACTGTATCCAGTTCAGGGATACAGTCTGAATACAGACTGAATCCCTTTCGTGATTCTTTTATGCAAAGAAATTTATTATATCAGATTATTACTTTCTGAAGATTATTATTTTATTGTTGTACCTTTGAGGCATGGTTGCTCCAAAACCACCAAAAAGTTCTCCAGATCTCACGCAGACATTGGTTGGGTTTTTTATATATTTTAATTTAGTTCTGACGCTATCTTGCAGGTAGCATCATTGGACACTTAGATTAAAGGTCCATTATAAAGCTGCTCCAAAGCTAGTTTATATGCTAGTCACTAATCTACTTTTTTTTTTTTTTTGGTTTTTGGGGCACACCCAGCAGCGCTCAGGGGTTACTCCTGGCTCTATGCTCAGAAAATTGCTCCTGCCAGGCTCAAGGGACCATATGGGATGCCAGATATCGAACCACCGTTCTTCTGTGTCTAAGGCCTTACCGCTGTGCTATCTCTCTGGCCACAACTAATCTACTTTTTAATTATGTTTTGACATGCTGAATAGAAATTGGAGGTTTGAAAGGCTTCTTCCTCAGTTCTGTTCAGATTCTTGTTTTACAAATATTATATAGATGATGTAGATTGTGCGTTGTGAAGATCTGAGAGGTTCCGAAGTACAGGATCTTCTATTCTTTGGAATTGGGGAGCTCTCAATACATACAGGCTCACATACTCACTCTTCAGCTTTTTAATTCAATATATACATTTGTTATGTATAACATTGTGATTTACCAACTTGTTTATAAATAACAGTTGTTTCAGGCTTCAAATGTTTTAACACCTGTCCAGAATCAGTCTGACCTTTGTTCCACCGGTGTCTCCCATTTCCCACTTGCCACCACACAGCAGGCACAAACAAATTTGCCCTACAGCAGGCACAAACAGATTTTCTTCATATTGTTTGTACAACACAAAGACACAAAGAATGATCAAAAGTTATATCAATAAAAGTCAATTTGTGATAATTGTTTATATCTTCCAGTGGTTTTTTTTTAAAGTAATTGAGGATGTACTGAGATGGTGCTAGTTGAGCCCTCTGTGTTATTTTTTAGGCTCATTGAGCTTGGTGGTCTTCTATCAACTTTCCTATTAGATTTGCTGTGATCCTATTGGGCAGATAGTACAAATATCTGAGGTATTGTGTGGCTGCATATTTGATTATTTGATAATGCAATCTAGGACTATAGAACTAGAATGATTTGGTGGCTTGGCAGCTTGATGAGACTTATGGTTGTGGAGCTGGGGCCTTTTTTTGTTACACAATGTCGGATGTGACTGTGGGCTGCTGTGTCCTTAGGCAGAAAGGGTGATTTGCCTGCTTCCATTTCAAGGAGACCCTAGAATTTTTCAGTCTGAACAAATCTACGTCTCCCTGGGAAGATTGAGCAGCATCATGTTCTTTCTGTGATTAGTTGTAAAGTTGGAGCTGGGTCATTTATTTGCCTACAAGATCATAATGATTTATTTTTTTCTATGAACTTAAGGGTCTGGAGCGGTGGCACTAGAGGTAAGTTGTCTGCCTTGCAGGCACTAGTCTAGGACAGACCATGGTTCGATCCCCTGGCATCCCATATGGTCCCCCAAGCCAGGAGCAATTTCTGAGCACATAACCAGGAGGAACCCCTGAGCGTCATCAGGTGTGGCCCCCCCCCCCAAACAACAACAACAACAGCAACAACAACTAACACCAAAAAAACAAAAATAACAAAAACAAGAACCAAAACAAAACTTCCTATTCCTTTAGGCCCTTGATGAGGCTGAAAACTCCTGCTCTTTCAGTATTTTGTCCCAGCCTGGGCCCTTTTAGTCTCCTCTGCTATCTCACTAACCTACTCAGGTATGTGTAAAAGAAAATTTTTTTTCCTGTTTTTCTGGGCCATATCCTGCAGCACTCGGGTTACTTCTGGCTCTGCACTAAGAAACCATATGGGATGCTGGGAATTGAACCCAGGTCTGTCCTGGGTCAGCTGCGCACAAGGAAAATGCCCTACCACCGGGTTATTTTTCTGGCCCCTTAAAAGGAACTTCTTATGAATATCTAGGGCATGTCTCTCCAGAAATTCCAAGTGTTTTATTTTATTTCTCCCCAAATATTCTAGAAACTTCGTGCCAGGTATTAAGAACAAAGAAATATAGTTTTATTATTTATTGCCTTCCTTTTTATGAGAAGTTTCTGAAATTAAGTTTATAATATGTTTCATTAATTTGGGGGGCATGCTCAGCTTTCAACCCATACTCAGTTTTAAACCCATATACAAAGTATATGCTCTGAGCTCTATCTCCTTCTTTATGAATTTCCTAGGAAAGTTGATCTGTACATATTTGTGTGTCTTCAAGTGTCATGATTTACATAAGCTTTCTTTTAGTTTCTAGAACTTTTGAACTAAAGTAAATTAATTCTCTTTACTTTGCTATAGTAGTCCCAAGAATACTTGGTGGTGGTGGGGGACTTCTTCTGTTGCTATGGTTGAAAGACCTTTTCTGGAATTGAATTTTGGGCCTTTCAACTCACCATATCCCTTTACTTACTTATTTTGGCAGATTCATTTGTGGTGGGTTCCCAAATAGGCCATTCTGCCCAATAGAGCTAGTGGCTAATATTGAAGGTCAGTCCCCTGAAAATTCAGAGCTGCAGTTTGAAATCAAGTGGCAATCTGCTGACAGAATTCCTGCTTATTTGGGAGAGATGCTTAGGGATTACTTTTGGCTCTGCACTCAGGAATTACTCCTGGCAGTGATCAGGGGGCCCATATGGGATCCTGGGGATCAAACATGGCCCAGCCACATGCTAGGAAGTAAGTGCCCTACCTGCTGTACTATCGCTCAGTCAACCTTTGTTTTGATTGGATGAGTTTCATCCATGGTTATAGTTAACAGTCTGCATTACTCAGAATTCACTGATATAAATGATAATCTAACCCAAAACATCCAGAGTATTTGTTTTTCCAGATTTTGTAGACTGTCACTTAAAGTTATTCATCAGAGATTAAAAAAATACTAGAAGCAGTAATTTTGCTTCTAAGCTCATGTATTTGTTCTGGTTTACTGCTTAAAACGTTATTTAATAGGTAAATAATGGGACAGTGACTGAGGATATTGATTGGTAACCATGGACTTAATTTAATTGATACTTATTGCGAGATTTGTCTTCTGATTTTTATTTTATTTTAGTTTTCTCTTAACAACTTTCTGGACATCCCTTTCTGAATTATTCCTGAATGAGTCGTTTCCAGGCAGCCTGTCTGGTGTAGGGTGGATGTAGGGTGAAGAAAAATGGATATTTATTTTTCTAAGATGTTCTTGATACAGAATGGCAGCCTGCATTTTGATAGTAACTTATCTGACAAGCATCATTTTTACAAATTCATTTTAAATGGAAATAAGTAATGAATAAATCATGAAGCCAACTTTGCTAGCAAATGTTAGGTAAACTTAGTGAGTATAAGTGCTTTGTGTAGTTAGTTTGAGAAGCTTGTTCTGTGCAGAAAGGTATCTGATTAGTAAACTTGCATTTACTGTAACCAGTACTTATCTTAGAGGTTTGCCTTCTGTTTTTATTTTATTTTATAATTTCTTTATATAAGCATCATAGTTACAAACATGTTTGTAATTGGGTTTCAGCCATAAAATGCACACTCTCTTCAGTGAAATTTCCCCGCCACTATTGTCCCTCATTTCTCTCTTTCCTCACTCCCTGCCTCTCTGCATTTCTCTCTATAGCATCATTATGGTAGTTGTTAGAGTAGTTATTTCTCTAACTGCACTTACCACTCTTTGTGATAAGCTTCATATTATGGGCTGATCCTTCGGCCCTCATCTCTATTGTCTCTGTTTAGTAGTATTATTATACTGTCCTTTATTTTTCTTAAATCCCACAGATGAGTGAAACTATTCTGTGTTTATCTCTCTCCTCCTGACTTATTTCACTCAGCATAATAGTTTCTATATCCATTCATGTATAGGCAAATTTCATGACTTCATTTTTTCTGTGGTACATCTACACAATGGAATACTACATAGCTGTTAGGGAAAAAAAATGAGGGTTGTCTTCTAATTCCCATATTGTAAGAAATGTTTTATTTTATTAGAATTTTTTCTATTGACCTATTAAAATATTTATAATTTGGGGAGAAGGGGGTGTTTGGGCCACCTTTGGTGGCAGTCAGTGCTTACTTCTGCCTATGTTCAGGAGTTACTCCTGGTGGTGCTAGGATTGAATCAAGAGTCAGTGGCATGCAAGGCAAACGCGGCTGTGCTATCTCTCCGGGCCCGCAAGGCATGTTTCTTATCCCATACTATCACTATTGTTCTACTCCTATCTCATTAATTATTTTACTTACTTTGGCTTGGAATCCTTTACTCTAGTGTATTGTCTCTCCCCATAATGAACACCTGCCATGTCCATGGGTCTGCTTCACTCATTTTTTGATCTTTTTTATGTATACAGTGGGGTTTATTGTGAATATTTTTGCTTATTGCCTCTAAGTTTCCAGTTTTAGCTAAGTTGTCAGCCTGAAAATATTTACAAGATATATTGAATTTCTAATGCTTTTGTGCATTTATTCTCAACCACTTTTTTGTTGTTGTTTGTTTTGTTTTTGTTTTTTGGGCCACACCCAGCGGGGCTCAGGGGTTACTCCTGGCTGTCTGCTCAGAAATAGCTCCTGGCAGGCATGGGGACCATATGGGACACCGGGATTCGAACCAACCACCTTTGGTCCTGAATCGGCTGCTTGCAAGGCAAACACCGCTGTGCTATCTCTCCGGGCTATTCTCAGTTACAAATGTAATCATTGTCTTTTCAGTCATTTCGTTGTATCACTAAAATATTTTTCTTCTCGTGGCCTTTTTTTTTTGGCTTTCACTTTATATAATTGCAAAATTAACTTTATATTGATTACAAGTGGTCCATAATACTGGAGCAACTAGCATCTTTTCAAAATGCTGCCAGCCATCTGTATTCCATTAATTGCTGCAGAAGAGTTCCTAGAGAATGGGGTTGAGGTTTCTGCATCAGTTAGCAAGTGATTGGATATTTTGTCAGTATATCCTCAGTGCTGAAATTCAAAGAGAAAAACCTCACCTGTAATGGGATAATTTTATTTTTGTAATGTTTTTTGATTAGCCACTGTGAATTTACAAATAATTTGTGATTGGGTTTTTAGGGATAGTGTTTCAACACCAATCCCTTCACCATGTCCACTTTCCTCCACCACTCTGTCATCTGTCAGTTTCTTTTCATTTATTAGTCAGTTTCTACAAGAAACAAGATTTTTAACATATAAATATAAATAAATACATAAATATAAATACATAATTACACAATACAAAATAAATACATAATGTATGAATGTATAGCGTATATAAACATTTCTTCTCAGCCTACCCACCCCATATATAAACATTTTAATATACAAATGCAAATAAATACATACATATTCAGCCCTCAAAGGGCTTTGTTTCCTATTGAATATCAGTTCTAATTTTCTTGTTTTCATTGTCTTGGGAATTTTTATTTTTTTTAAGGAATGTTCAGATTGTTTTTCAGAAGATTGGACCAATAGCACATGGCAGTGAATGAGAGTTCTCTGTTCTCTGCATTCACATCAGCACTGGCTGTTCTTGTTCTTTTTGATGTGTGCTAGTCCCTGTGGTGTGAGTTGATATCTCATTGTTGTTTTGATTTGCATCTCTTTTTTGGGAGGAGGGGGGTCACACAGGCAGTGCTCAAGGGCCACTTCTGGCTCTATGCTCAGAAATCGCCCCCAGCAGGCTCAGGGGCCCATACAGGATGCCAGGATTGGAACCACCATCCTTCTGCATGCAAGGCAAACACCCTACCACTATGCTATCTCTCTGACCGCTGATTTGCATCTCTTTGATGATTGATGATGCAGACAATTTTTTTCATGTGCCTTTTGTCCATTTGTATTTCGTCTTTGAGGAAGACTGCTCATCTCCCATATATTGGTGAGGTTGGACTTTTTTTCTTAAAACGTTTTACCAGTACCTTATATATAATTGATGTTAATCTTTTATCAGATGAGTATTGGGCAAATAATTTCTCCTATTACATGGGATGTCTTTGTATCTTAGTCATCATTTCCATTAAGATGCGGATGCTTCTTATTGTTGTCCCAGGTGTTTTTCTTTGATTCTACTTGATCATTGGTGTTTTTTTTTTTGGTTTTTGGTTTTTGGGTCACACCCAGCGGTGCTCAGGGGTTACTCCTGGCTGTCTGCTCAGAAATAGCTCCTGGCAGGCACGGGGGACCATATGGGACACTGGGATTCGAACCAACCACCTTTGGTCCTGGATTGGCTGCTTGCAAGGCAAACGCCGCTGTGCTATCTCTCCGGGCCCCGATCATTGGTGTTTTTATCTTTGAAGCTTTATGTTTTTTCCTTTACTTCAATGTCATGAAGAGTTCTACGTATATTTTCCTTTATGTACATTATGGATATAGGTCTCATATCTGAGTCTTTAATCCATTTTGATTTGATGTTTATACAGAGTGTTAGAAAGAGGTCTGAGCTCCCTTTTGTTCATGTAGCTGACCTCACTTTTTTTGTTGTTTTTTTACATGTGTGCTTCAGTTTCTAGCATACCTCAGTTGCTGGGTGGGCTGGGGGTGGGTATAGCCTAGTTGGGCTTGCTGGAAACCTGCTTCTCAGGCTTCCTGACCTGGTATGTGTGTGTATGAATAATTGGATGTTTGTATCTGTTGCTGAGTTTTAATTGAAGGAATGCAAAATCAAGTATGTAGACTTTGAAAGATGGTTTTCACAAACCAAGTATCTAAAGAATGCATCAAAAAGAAGCATGAACTGGGGAAGGAAACACCACCTGTCCTTTCTGAAGCTTATTTCTGAAAAATAATATTTTCTATCAAAAATACTATATGTTTCATTTAGCTAGAGGGACTTTCAAGGTATTATATGTTTCATTTGTTTTGTTAGGGGACAAAAGAAGAGTATTTTCTCTCTGATTGCTAAAAACCTTTGAGATAAATATACTCTACTGAGCAATATGACTGTCTCCTTTCTTCAGAACTTGTTTTTGTTAGACATTTAGAGAATATTTGGGAGCACATTTCTTTGAAGACTTTGATGAAAGACTTGAAATTTAGTCCCTAATGACCTTTGATTTGACAATCATTGGAGTAGCCTCTGGCAACGAGTACGAAATAGAAATTTTAGGAAGGAGGACAAGACTCTTTTTTTTTCTTTCCTTTTTCTTCATTCTTTCTTTCTTTCTTCTTTCTTTCTTTCTTCTCTTTCTTTCTTTCTTTCTTTCTTTCTTTCTTTCTTTCTTTCTTTCTTTCTTTCTTTCTTTCTTTCTTTCTTTCTTTCTTTCTTTCTTTCTTTCTTTCTTTCTTTCTTTCTTTCTTTCTTTCTTTCTTTCTCTCTTTCTCTCTTTCTTTCTCTCTCTCTCCCTCCCTCCCTCCCTCCCTCCCTCCCTGCCTCCCTCCCTCCCTCCCTCCCTCCCTCCCTCCCTCCCTCCTCCCTCCCTCCCTTCCCTCCCTTCCTTCCTTCCTTCCTTCCTTCCTTCCTTCCTTCCTTCCTTCCTTCCATCCTTCCTTCCTTCCTTCCTTCCTCCCTCCCTCCCTCCCTCCCTCTTTCTTTCTTTCTCTCTCTCTTTTTTTTTTGACGCTCAGGGGTTACTTCTAGCTATGTGCTCAGAAATCACTCCTGGCTTGGGGAGACCATATGGGATGCCGGGGGTGGGAGTGGGATCGAACCCAGGCCAGCCAAGTGCAAGGCAATGTATTCTACCTCATTGTTCTGTTTTTCTAGCCTCAGGATGACAAAATTTTTACTATATTTTCCAGCAACTTACTTTTGAGAAAATTATGGGCATTTAAATTTTATTTATTAGAAATAATGTTTATTAAGATGACTTAGAAAGATCTGAGAGGAGAGAAAGAGAGAAGTATATATTTCATAGAGAACCTAGGCTCTCCAGAGTGTAAATAAGCAAGCAAAAAAAAGATAAGCAAGTGAATTCATGTCACTTGCTGGAAGAGTTCTCATGGGGAAAGCACTGACTTGAAGAAAAAAACTAGGATAAATTCTAATCACAGAATCATTAAAAGGTCTATTAGTAGGGCTTTTTGGGTCTTTTTTTTTGTAGTTAGTTTCTATCATTGTCTAAATGGTAATTCTGATATTTTCAGTTGTATCTCTTGGAGAAGCTATTGATTACCTTCTTTTTCAGTTTCTTCTCTTTCCTGACTGCTCTGGGCAGTGGTCTTTCCAGACCTGTTTTTATTTTCCTCAGGTATGTTGAGTAGCTTAAGACTTACTCATTCTTTCCTCTTTCTAGAGTTTTACTGTTTTGATCATCCTATTTGACTTCTGGAAGGAAGTACTTCTACTTCCAAAGTGTTTATGAGAACTCAGCCCATTCCCCTAGAATCTTTTTTTTTTCTCCTTTCTTTTTTGGTTTGTGGGCCACACCTTGTGATGCTTAGGTGTTACTCCTGGCTATGCACTCAGAAATAGCTCCTGGCTTGGGGGACCATATCAGACACTTGGGGATTGAACCATGGCCCATCCTAAGTCAGCGTGTGCAAGGCAAACGCCCTACTGCTTGCGTCATCACTCCAACCTCATCCCCTAGATTCTTAACTTGATCTTAAAAAGGCATTTACTGGGCCCGGAGAGATAACACAGCGGTGTTTGTCTTGCAAGCAGCGAATCCAGGACCTAAGGTGGTTGGTTCAAATCCTGGTGTCCCATATGGTCCCCCGTGCCTGCCAGGAGGAGCTATTTCTGAGCAGACAGCCAGGAGTAACCCCTGAGCATCACCGGGTGTGGCCCAAAAACCAAAAAAAAAAAAAAAAAAAAAAAAAGGGCATTTACTTATATCCAGTTCTATGTGTCTAAAATTAGCACAAAACCCTGACCAACACCACCTTGATTCCCTTACCACCTTCCTGTCTCTTATACCTGTTTTTCCTTAAGGTATCTTTTGTCTTTTTGATTATCTTCAGCTAAAAAGGCAGGTGATTCAGTGCCAGAGCCTGAGGTTGTAGTGCTCCTTGAACCCTGCAGTGCCAGGAATTATGTGGGACACCCAGACAGTGCTCAGGGCCTTTAGTGCTACACTTATCTATGCTCACAAGGGACCATGTGGTCCAGCCCCAGGCAATTTAGAAATTTAGGAATTTAGGAATTTTAGAAATTCTTTAGGTGATTTAAATTAGACAGAAAGTTAGAGAACTTTCTGGAATAGGTGACCAGTATTTTTTTACACAAGCTGGTGATCCCATTGTGTATCCATAGGTAACAACTGCAGTTGTTGCCTTTTTTTTTTTCCTCCTGTATAATACTTTTGGGCCACTTTTTTAGTTTTTCTGTTCAGACATAATTGAAGAATGGAAGGGGGAAATGATTGATGTATAATAGGTGTTTCTTTCTTACTAGCTATATTAAATTTGTTTTCTTGATGAGCACAAAAGAATGCAGAGCTAAGCAAATTATGGACAATCATATGTTCTGTGTTCCAGATAATTGGTTTAACGAAGTTGCTTGTGTTGATGTGTTTTAATTGCTGATAATGTCAGGATGAGATTGCTGACTGATTTAATAATTGTAGGAACCCATCCCTGCCACCACCAATGGTACTTCTTATGTTATTATTGGCTATTAGAGGAAATAAATTTATCCACTTTAATCCAGAACCATTAAGAAAAATTAAAAATAATTCCAGCATTTTTTCTGTGGACTATTGAGCTTATTCCTTTTCACTTGTGATCTCCAGGAGTACCCGGTGTCAAAGAAGAGCGCTTTGAGGAAGGAATGACAGTAAAGCACTGTGCACTGTCCCTTGTGGGAGAGCCCATCATGTACCCAGAAATCAACAGGTTTTTGAAGCTACTCCACGAATGTAAAATCTCTAGTTTTTTGGTCACAAATGCACAATTTCCCAGAGAAATCAGGTGAGTAGTCCAACTTATTACGGTATGCTGTTTGAATCTGTATTTGACTGTAAAGTAAAACTAGTCAGCAAAATTCAAAGCAGATTCAAAATTCATTCTGCTGGAATAAGAGTGGAGGTACAGGAAGGTTGCAATAGCCCTACAAATGAGACCAATTCTTTCAAGTTGTGAAGAGGGCGAAAGTTCTAGAAAAGAATGTGTATCATCTATTTTCTTCAAAATCTATAGGTTCTCATTAAAAATCTTCCAAGAAAGATATGACATTAGGGTATTTATGAAAACCTGTAAATAGAGTTCATTTCGATCAAAATATGAGAGGAGCAGCTGGAAATCAAGTTAGAAAAGTTAGGAAAATTTGACAGGGTTTTGGATACCTTTCTTTAGAAAGATCTTGCTTTCTGCAGTGTAATTGCTGGCACAGGATAACATTGTGGAGTAAAGAAGCAGGAACTGGACTGGAAATTAAAGTGTTCATTTAGATAAGTTTTAGTTAGAAAAATAACACACTAAGACTGAGGACTCTTAAAAATATATATTATTGAAGCATAATAGGTAAGATTGCCTAGTTGATGACTAAGTATCCAGCGTTTTCTTGCTCCAGCCATGAGGTACTATGTTTATGGACCTTAAAATTGAATAGTGTGAAAGTGTCTAGCAAAATGCCTGACATGTAGTGAGAATTTAGCTCATGTTATTTGATGTCTCTTCCCCAGTCTTGATGATGATCTTCTTCTTGCCTCCAGGAAGATAAAGATATGATGAAATGTTGCACTATTTTTGACTACCATCAATAAACAAACGTGATATCATGGCAGATGGTTTTAATAAATTATTCTCAATGAACTAAGCCAATTTTTTAGTTTGTATCCTGGCAAATTGGGAGACTAAAAGAAAGAAATAAAGTGATAGGGGTGGGTGGATAGAAAATGAACAGATTCCTTCAATTTTGAACAGATGAAATGTTTTAAATATTAGAAATGTATATCTTGAAAAAGGAATACTCAGAAAGAAGAAATGTTTAAAAAGGAAAGTTTTCTTAAATTTTTTTTTTGTTTCTTTTTTTATTGGGTCACACCCGGAAGTGCTCAGGGGTTACTCCTTGCTCTATGCTCAGAAATTACTCCTAGCAGGCTCCGGGGACCATATGGGATGCCGGGATTAGAACCATTGACCTTCTGCATGAAAGGCAAATGCCTTATCTTCATGCTATCTCTCTGGCCCTGTTTTCTTTTCTTTTCTTTTCTTTCTTTCTTTCTTTCTTTCTTTCTTTCTTTCTTTCTTTCTTTCTTTCTTTCTTTCTTTCTTTCTTTCTTTCTTTCTTTCTTTCTTTCTTTCTTTCTTTCTTTCTTTCTTTCTTTCTTTCTTTCTTTCTTTCTTTCTTTCTTTCTTCCTTTCTTTCTTTCTTTCTTTCTTTCTTTCTTTCTTTCTTTCTTTCTTTCTCTCTTTCCTTCCTTCCTTCCTTCCTTCCTTCCTTCCTTCCTTCCTTCCTTCCTTCCTTCCTTCCTTCCTTCCTTCCTTCTTTCTTTCTTTCCTTCTTTCTTTCTTTCTTTCCTTCTTTCTTTCTTTCCTTCCTTCCTTCCTTCCTTCCTTCCTTCCTTCCTTCCTTCCTTCCTTCCTTCCTTCCTTCCTTCCTTCCTTCCTTCCTTCCTTCTTCCATTCTTTCTTTCTTTCCTCCCTCCTTTCTTTCTTCTTTCTTTCTTTCTTTCTTTCTTTCTTTCCGTCCTTCCTTCCTTCCATTCTTTCTTCCTTCCTTGCTTCCTTCCTTCCTTCCTTCCTTCCTTCCTTCCTTCCTTCCTTCCTTCCTTCCTTCCTTCCTTCCTTCTTCCTTCTTCTTTCTTTCTTTCTTTTCTTTCTTTCTTTCTTTCTTTCTTTCTTTCTTTCTTTCCTTCTTTCTTTTCCTTCTTTCTTTCCTTCTTTCCTTCTTTCTTCTTTCTTCTTCTTTCTTTTCTTTTCTTCTTTCTTTCTTTCTTTCTCTTTCTTTCTTCTTTTCTTTCTTTCTTTCTTTCTTTCTTTCTTTCTTTCTTTCTTCTTTCTCTCTCTCTTTCTTTTTCTTCTTTCTTTCCTTCCTTCCTTCCTTCCTTCCTTCCTTCCTTCCTTCCTTCCTTCCTTCCTTCTTTCTTTTTTTCTTTTTTTTTTTTTTTTTTTTTTTCTTTTTTTTTTTCCTTCTTTCTTTCTTTCTTTCTTTCTTTCTTTCTTCTTCTTTCTTTCTTCTTTCTTTCTTTCTTTCTTTCTTCTTTCTTTCTTTCTTTCGTCTTTCTTTCCTCTTTATTTCTTTCTTTCTTTCTTTCTTTCTTTCTTTCTTTCTCTTCCTTTCTTTCTTCATTCTTTCTTTCTTCTTCCTTCCTTCCTTCCTTCCTTCCTTCCTCTCCTTCCTTCCTTCCTTCCTTCCTTCCTTCCCTTCCTTCCTTCCTTCCTTCCTTCCTTCCTTCCTTCCTTCCTTCCTTCCTTCCTTCCTTCCTTCCTTCCTTCCTTCCTTCCTTCCTTCCTTCCTTCCTTCCTTCCTTCCTTCCTTTTCTTTTCTTTCTGTCACACCCGGCAGTGCTCAGGGGTTATTCCTGGCTCCAGACTCAGAAATTGCTCCTGGCAGGCACGGGGGACCATATGGGATGCCGGGATTCGAACCGATGACCTCCTGCATGAAAGGCAAACACCTTACCTCCATGCTATCTCTCCGGCCCCTCTTTCTTTCTTTCTTTCTTTCTTTCTTTCTTTCTTTCTTTCTTTCTTTCTTTCTTTCTTTCTTTCTTTCTTTCTTTCTTTCTTTCTTTCTTTCTTTCTTTCTTTCTTTCTTGTTTTGTTTGTTTACTGGCCCTGTTTTCTTAAATTTTTTTTTAAGTCTTTAAGCTTTTCATATTGTGATACATTTAATTTTCATTTTTGTCCTTTACTGAGTAGAAGAGAAAATCTTTGGAGTGTTACCATTGAATTGCAAAGAATTGGCAAATCTTGATTATCCACTGAAATATATTTATAGACATAAAGATAAACAAAACAAAAATCAAATCTAAGAACAGATTGCTGCTAGGTTATGATAAGAACTATTAATAATCGAGACTCTCACAGAAATCGATTTAAGAGTAAATCTTTAAGTAAAACCTTTATCTTAAGTCAAGTTATTCTGCCGGCTTGAGAATAATGTGTATGCCACATAGATGGAAACCTTCCTATCTTCACATTCCCCACAGTTCAGAAAAAAATTTCTAAGAAAAGAAATGAAATAGACTTTACCACATATTTAGTCTAGATTGTTGATTTACTAATACAATTAAGAGAACATTAATTTTAGAAATTATTCCAAGGGGCTGGAGAGATAGCATGGAGGTAAGGCATTTGCCTTTCATACAGAAGGTCATCGGTTCGAATCCCGGCGTCCCATATGGTCCCCCGTGCTATGCCAGGAGCAATTTCTGAGCATGGAGCCAGGAGTAACCCCTGAGCACTGCCGGGTGTGACCCAAAAACCACACACACACACAAAAAAGAAATTATTCCAAATGTTTTTAGTACTGATTTAATAGACTAGACCACCCCATTGAGCCCCTTGAACTGAACAATTTTAATTTACTTCTTACAACCATTTCATCTTTATCTTGCTACTACAGTATCACATAGACGCTTGTCATTTTTCTTTTTGGGCTACATCTGGAACTTTTTTTTTTAATATCTTTATTTAAACATCTTGATTACAAATATGATTGTGATTAGGTTTCAGTCATGTAAAGAACACCCACCTTCACCAGTGAAACATTCCCACCACCAATGTCCCAAATCTCCCTCCATCCCACACCACCCCCACCTGTACTCTAGATAGGCTTTCCAGAGGTCCTGGATCGGCTGCTTGCAAGGCAAACACCATTTTGCTATCTCTCCGGGCCCCAATGTAGTTATTTCTATAACTGCACTCACCACTCTTTGTGGTGAGCTTCTTGAAGTGAGCTGGAAGTTTCAGCCCTCCTCTCATTGTCTCTGAGGATTGTTGCAAAAGTGACTGTTATTTTTCTTAAAACCCATAGATGAGTGAGACTATTCTGTGTCTATCTCTCTCCCTCTGACTTATTTCACTCAGCATGATAGATTCTATGTACATCCATGTATAGGAAAATTTCATGACTTCATCTCTCCTGACGGCTGCATAATATTCCATTGTGTATATGTACCACAGTTTCTTTAGCAATTCATCAGTTGAAAGGCATCTTGGTTGTTTCCAGAGTTTGGCTATTATGAATAGTGCTATAATAAATATAGGTGTGAGGAAGGGATTTTTGTATTGCATTCTTGTGTTTCTAGGGTATATCTCTAGGAGTGGAATAGTGGCTCGAATGTGAGCTCAATTTCCAATTTTTGGAGGAATCTCCATATCGCTTTTCATAGAAGTTGGACTAGATGGCATTCCCACCAGCAGTAGATAAGAGTTCCTTTCTCTCCACAACCTCGCCAGCACTGATTGTTCTCACTCTTTGTGATGTGTGCCAGTCTCTGTGGAGTGAGATGGTATCTTTTCGTTGTTTTGATTTGCATCTCCTTGATGATTAGTGATGAGGAACATTTTTTCATGTACCTTTTGACCATTTGTATTTCTTTTTATATCAAAGTGTCTGTTCATTTCTTCTCCCCATTTTTTGATGGGATTAGATTTTTTTTTTTTGTAAAGTTCTATCAGTGCCCTGTATATTTTGGAGATTAGCCCCTTATCTGATGGGTGTTGGGTGAATAGTTTCTCCCACTCAGTGGGTGACTCTTGTATCCTGGGCACTATTTCTTTTGAGGTGCAGAAGCTTCTCAGTTTAATGTATTCCCATCTGTTGATCTCTGCTTTCACTTGTTTGGAAAGTGCAGTTTCCTCCCTGAAGATGCCTTTAGTCTCAATGTCATGGAGTGTTTTACCTACGTGTTGTTCTATATACCTTATGGTATCAGGTCTAACATCAAGTTTTTAATCCATTTGGATTTTACCTTTGTACATGATGTTAACTGGGGGTCTATGTTCGCTTTTTTGCAAGTGGCTAACCAGTTCTGCCAGCACCATTTGTTGAAGAGGTTTTCCCTGCTCCACTTAGGATTTCTTGCTCCTTTGTCAAAAATTAGGTGCTTGTATGTCTGCGGAACATTTTCTGAGAATTCAAGCCTATTCCACTGATCTGTCTTTATTCCAATACCAGGCTGTTTTGATAACTATTGCTTTGTAGTACAGTTTGAAGTTGGGAAAAGTAATGCTTCAGTCCCAACCCTTATTTCCCCCCATCCTCCCATATTCCTTTTCCCTAGGAGTACTTTAGCTATTCAAGGGTGTTTATTGTTCCAGATGAACTTCATAAGTGTTTGATTCACTTCTTTGAAGAATGTCATGAGTATCTTTAGAGGGATCGCATTAAATCTGTATAATGCTTTAGGGAGTATTGCCATTTTAATGATGTTAATCCTGCCAATCCATGAGCAGAATATGTGTTTCCATTTCTGTGTGTCTTCTCATTTCTTGGAGCAGGGCTTTGTAGTATTTTTTGTATAGGTCCTTCACGTCTTTGGTCAAGTTGACTCCAAGATATTTGAGTTTTGTGTGGCACTAATGTGAATGGGATTGCCTTCTTAACGTCCATCTCTTCCCTATTATTATTGGTGTGTAAAAAGGCCATTGATTTCTGTGTGTTAATTTTGTAGCCTGTCACCTTGCTATATGAATCTATTGTTTCTAGAAACTTTTTGGTAGTCTTTAAGGCAGGGGTCTCAAACTCAATTTACCTGCAGGCTGCAGGAGACAAAGTCGGGGTGATCCTTGAGTGCAAAGTCAGTAGTAAGCCTTGAACATTGGGGAGGGTGACCCAAACAACTAAAACAAAGCAAAAAAAAAGAAAAAAATTCCTCTAGGGCAGGACCACAAAATGTATGGAGGGCCGTTTGTGGCCCACGGGCTGCAAGTTTGAGACCCCTGCTTTAGGGTTTTCTAAGTAGAGTATCATGTCATCTGCAAACAGCGAGAGCTTGACTTCTTCCTTTCCTATCTGGACTCCCTTGATATCTTTTTCTTGCCTGATCGCTATAGCAAGTACTTCCTGTACTATGTTGAAGAGGAGTGGTGAGAGTAGACAGCCTTGTCTTGTACCAGAATTTAGAGGAAAGGTTTTTAGTTTTTCTTCATTGAGGATAATATTTTACATTGGCTTGTGGTAGATGGCTTCAACTAGATTGAGAAAGGTTCCTTTCATTCCCATCTTGCTGAGAGTTTTTTTAATTATCTTTATTTAAACACCGTGATTACAAATATGATTGTAGTTGTATGATAACAGTCATGTAAAGAATACCTCCCTTCACCAGTGCAAGATTCCCATCACCTATTTCCCAGATCTCCCTCCTCCCCACCCCACCCACACCTGTACTCAAGACAGGTTTTCTATTTCCCTCATTCATTCACATTGTTATGATAGTTTTCAGTGTAGTTATTTCTCTAACTGCACTCATCACTCTATGTGATGAGCTTCATGTCATGAGCTGCACCTACATGGGAAGATGGGGGGAAATAAGGGTTGGGACTGAGGCAGTAAAAGATTAGAAATGAGTTTTGTAAGGACAGTATCAAGGTCACAATACAAGATGGATATTATGCATATATAAACTATATGCATACTATCAATAGGAGACCAAGGAGAAAAAATTTCCAGTGACTGTCCCAACATAAATCAGTGCTAGAACGACCCACCCTCCTCCCAAAGTGCATTCTCATTACTGTAGGGAGAGGTAGGGGGAAAGTCTGATGTCCCCTATAGAGCCCACCTGGACTGGCGCCCAGGGAAGGCCTGGAGTCTAGGGGAAAAAGAGAGGGATAGAAGGGGGCCTGCCAAGCTCCCAGCTCTCCCCAGGCAAGGGAGAAGGCCTCCGGCATGGGGCCTCCCCAATCTCCATACCTGGCAAGAGCTGACCTTCAGAATCAATGAAAATTGGAAGCCAGATATTTGCCCTAACTCCTCCCCCATGCAACTCCCTCCTGAAGTACGGAGGGAGGGGGGAAGCCTGAGGACCCTTAAGAGTCCACCTGAACTCACTTCTGACCATCTGAGCTGGTAACCAGGGAAGGCCTGGAGGCAGGGGAAAAAGATAAGAACGGCTGGGGGCTTGCCAAGCCTCCCAGAACTTTCCAGGCTAGGGAGAGGGCCTCTGGCATGGGGCCTCCCCAAACCCCATACCTCACAATAGCTGGCCTTCAGAATCAAAGAGGAAACCGGAATCCAGATATCTGCCCACCCTCCTTCCCATGCATCTCCCCCCTGGAGTACGGAGGGAGGGGGGAAACCTGAGGACCCCTAAGAATCCACCTGAACCCACTTCTGGCCGTCTGAGCTGGCACCCAGGGAAGGCCTGGAGTCAGGGGAAAAAGACAAGAATGGCTGGGGGCCTGCCAAACCTCCCAGCACTCCCCAGGGTAGGGAGTAGGGCTCCGGTTTGGGGCCTCCTCAAACCCCATACCTGGCTAGATATGGCCTCCAGAATAAAGAGGAAACCGGAAGCCAGGTATTTGCCCAACCTCCTCCCCATGCACCTCCCTACTGGAGTACGGAAGGAGGGGGGAAGCCTGAGGACCCCTAAGAGTTCACCTGAACCCACTTCTGGCCCTCTGAGCTGGTACCCAGGGAAAACCTGGAGTCAGGGGAAAAAGACAAGGACAGCTGGGTGCCTGCCAAGCCTCCCAGCTTGCTGAGAGTTTTGATCAGGAATGGGTGTTGGACCTTATCAAATGCTTTCTCTGCATCTATTGATATGAAAATGTGATATTTATTTTTCTTGTTGTTGATGTTGTGTATTATGTTGATAGATTTATGGATTCCTTGCATTCCTGGGATGAAACCTACTTGATCGTAGTGTATGATCTTCTTGATGATGCATTGGATCCTATTTGCCAGGATTTTGTTGAAGATCTTTGCATCTGCATTCATCAGGGATATTGGTCTGTAATTTTCTTTTTTGGCAGCATCTCTGTCTGGTTTTGGTATCAAGGTGATGTTGGCTTCATAAAAGCTGTTTGGGAGTTTTCCCATTTTTTCACTTTCATGGAAGAGCCTGCCTAGGATTGGTAGTACCTCCTCTTGAAAGGTTTGAAAAAATTCATTAGTAAATTCATCTGGGCCTGGGCTTTTCTTTTTAGGCAAATGTTGGATTACAGTTGCAATTTCCTCCATAGTGATGGGGGTGTTTAGATATGCTACATCCTCCTTACTTAACTGTGGGAGGTTATGTGTCCAAGAATTTATCCATTTCTTCTAGGTTCTCATGTTTAGGTGCATAAAGTTTCTCAAAGTAGTCTCTGATTACCCTTTGGATCTCTGCAGTATCTGTCGTGATCTCCCCCTTTTCTTTTCTAATACGCGTTATCAGGTTTCTCTCTGTTTCTTTGTGAATTTTGCCAATGGTCTATCAATCTTGTTTATTTTTTCAAAGAACCAACTTCTGCTTTTGTTGATCTTTTGGATTTTTTTTTTTTTGGGTTTCCACTTCATTGATTTCTGCTTTCAGCTTTGTTATTAACTTCTGTCTCCCTATTTTTGGTTCCTTTTATTCGTCATTTTTTAATTTTATGAGCTGCGTCCTTAAGTTATTCAGGTATGCCCCTTCTTCTTTCCTGATGTGTGCTTGCAAAGCTATAAATTTTCCTCTCAGGACTGATTTTGCTGTGTCCCATAGATTCTAGCAGTTTGTGTCTTCATTATCTTTTGTTTCTAGGAAAGTTTTGATTTCCTTTTTTATTTTATCTCGGACCCATTGGTTGTTCAGTAGCAGGCTGTTTAATTTCCAATTGTTAAAGTTTTTCTTCTGTGTCCCTTTGTAGTTCACATCTAATTTCAGAGCTTTATGGTCAGAAAGGTAGTCTGCAAGATTTCTATCCTCTTGATTTTATGAAGGTATGTTTTATGTGTCAGCATGTGGTCTATCCTGGAGAATGACCCATGTACATTGGAGAAGAATGTGTATCCAGGTTTTTTGGGGTGGAGTGTCCTATATATATATAATCTACTAGCCCTCTTTCTTCCATTTCTCTTTTCAGGGCTAGTATGTTTTTGTTGGGTTTCAGTTTCATTGATCTGTCAAGTGTTGACAGGGCCGTGTTGAGGTCTCCCACAATGATTGTGTTATTATTGATGTCTTTCAGATTTGTCAATAATTGTATTAGATATTTGCTGGTCTCTCATTGGGTGCCTATATGTTTAATATAGTCTGATTTCTTCTTGTTGTACATATCCCTTGATTAGTACAAAGTGTCAATCTTTGTCCCTTACCATTTTTCTGAGTATAAAGTTGGTGTCATCAGATATTAATATGGCCACCCCAGCTTTTTAAGGGTGTTGTTTGCTTGGATGATTTTCCTCCAGCCTTCGATTTGAGTCTATGTTTGCTCTGATTATTCAGGTGTGTTTCTTGTAGACAGCAGAAGGTTGGATTCATCTTTTTGACCCATTTTGCCACTTTGTGTCTTTTAATTGGTGAATTTAGTCCATTGACATTGAGGGAGATGATTGTCATAGGATTTAATGTCATCTTTGTAGATAAGTTTGCTGTGTTCATTGGTCTCTCTTGTCTTAAAGTAGATCTTTCAGCTTTTTCTTTAAGGCTGGTTTTTCATCTGTAAAGTTTCTGAGCTGTTGTTTATCCATGAAGCTATGTATCCTTCCTTCAATCCTGAACTTGAGTCGGGCTGGGTGCAGTATTCTCGGTGAGGCATTCATTTCATTCAGTCTTGTCACAATATCCTACCATTATCTTCTGGCTTTAAGAGTTTCTTGTGACATGTCTGGTGCGAGACTTAAGAATGCTCCTTTGAATGTAATTTCCCTTTTTGATCTTGCTGCTTTCAGTATTCTATCTCTATTTGTGGGATTTGTCATTGTAACAAGGATATGTCTTGGGTGTTTTTCTTCAGGTCTGTTTTAGGTGGTACTCTTCAGGCATGCAGGATTTGATTGCATGTAGTGTTTAACTCTGGGAGTATCCCTTTGATGATATCTTTGACAGTTGATTCTTCCTGGGGATCTCCTACTTGGGCCCCTGGGACTCCTATGATTCTTATGTTGTTTCTGTTGAGTTTATCAAAGATTTCTATTTTCATTTGTTCACATTCCTTGAGTACTTTTTCCATTGCCTGATCGCTTGTCTTAAGGTTATTTTCCAATTTCTTCTGTTGTGTTGAGTTTTTCTGTATCTCATCTTCCAGCACGCCAATTCTGTCCTCAGCTGCTGTTACCCTCCTGGCTAGGCCATCCACTGAGGCTTTCAGTTGAGCTACCATGTTTTTCAGATCTGTTATTTCAGTTTGGAGTTTTCTGATTTCTGTCTTTGTGTTCTGTTCAGTTCGATCTATGCTTTCTTTGAGTTCTATGAACATCTTCCATATTTCTATTCTAAGCTCCTTATCTGAGAGGTTAATCAGATGGTTGGATTTTTTTGGGTCATCCGAGCTATCGTCTCCATTCTCTGTGCATGGTGTTTGCCTGAGAGGTTTCCCTATTGTCAAGCTTGTAGTGTGAGTTTTTCTGCGTGTTGTGGTGGGGTTTATTGATTAGAAAGAGTGCGCGGCCGCCTCTAGGTGACAGTTTTTGGGGGTTTGCCTCCCAGGGCTCTGAGGAGAGCTTCAAGAATTCAGGAAAGACAGAGCAGTACAGTACAGAGTTCCCTTCAGGTTCTAAGTGTCCTCAGAAGAAGCACAGCAAGGCGGAGTCTCCGTAGGTAGAGCAATCAGCACTCTGCCTGGCAACCCTCACAGCCAGCCAGTTCTTACTCACTCACTTGCTCGCTGGGCAGCTTTAGAATGCAGTTTTTTTGGGGTTCACTTCCCAGGGCTCTGAGGAGAGCTTCAAGAATTCAGGAAAGGCAGAGAAGCACAGGACAGAGTTCCCTTCAGGTCCTCAGGGTCCTCAGAAGAAGTTAAATCTGGAAGTTTTGGGAAGCTATTCCTGGGTATATTACTTGGGAGGTTTCCTAGAGGTGCTTGGAGGGACTACTTAGTGCTAGGGTGTCAAACTCAGCTCTCCCATGCATGTAATGCATGCACTCAATTCTTTGAGCTATTTCTTTGAGTTTCTACTCCATTACCTTCTTTAAAAACTTTTTTTTTTTTGTTTGTTTTTTGGCCATACCAGGTGAGGTGCAGGGGTTACTCCTGGCTATGTGCTCAGAAATTGCTCCTGGCTTGGGGGACCATATGGCATGCCTGGGGATCAAACCGTGGTTTCTCCTACTCTAGTGTGTGCAAGGCAGATGACTTACCGCTAGCGCCACTACTTTTGGCCCCTTCTTTTAAATTTTTATTCAAATATTTATTTTCACTTTATTGAAGTATAATACTGCTAGTAATAATTTCATGCATACATTGTTCTAACACCACATTCACCACCAGAGTACTTACTTTCCTTCACCAGTGTTCCAATAGTTTCCCCATTTTATTTTATTTTCTCCCTTCTCTGCCCCCCATAGTTACGTGAACGAAACTCTTCAGTTGTCTCCTTCAGCCACTTGTTACCCCCTTAATATCTAAATATCTTTATATTTGACATTTGCCTACTCTATTACCCAAGGAGATTTTATGAGTTAATCTTTTCTTGATTCATATACTACTGTTAACAGAAGCTAGTTAAGCAGTCAGTCAAGATTTAGAATGCTTAATAAACTCAGCTTCAACTCCAAAGCATATAAACCTGCTGATAGTTCTCTTATCAAGAGGAGTATTGTTTGTCAGCAACATGCTTATCACTAGAAAAATGTGTAAGACACTTTTTATTAATAATAGAACTGATGCTGATAAGATGATAAAAGTGATTAAGGAAAAACATGTTCAGTTTCACCAGTGATTAATGCTTTTATTATCGTACTTCTGATAGATAACTACTGATGTACTATAGTATATATCAGTTATCTCTTGCTATACCTACTTCAGAACTCAGTTACTCAAACGTACAGTTATAAATTTAGCATTCATCTGTGAGTTTACTAGGTCTCGACTGTCATTATGGGGGTCTCAGTTTTGTTCACGAGTCTGTTCATTTGGGAGATCCACAGTGCTGGTTGTTTATGATAGTCTTGACTGGGTAGTTGGGGCCTCTATTCATACAGGCTCTCATTGTCAACAAGTTAGTCTGGATGCCAGTGGGGGTGAGGTTTCAAAAAACGAGAGGACAGGGGTCGGAGAGATAGCATGGAGGTAAGGCGTTTGCCTTTCATGCAGGAGGTCATCGGTTCGAATCCCGGCGTCCCATATGGTCCCCATGCCTGCCAGGAGCAATTTCTGAGCCTGGAGCCAGGAATAACCCCTGAGCACAGCCGGGTGTGACCAAAAAAACACACAAAAAAAAACAAAAAGAAAAACAAAAAACAAACAAAAAAAAAAACGAGAGGACAGATCTCAGTACACAATATCTTTTATTCTCTGTTGGTGTCACATTTCTCACACTCCTTTGGCCAAAGCAAGTCACGTGATCCCATTATTAGTAAGAGAACTCTTAGTGTGAAAGAGCATGGTAACATGGATGCAGGTAGAAGAGGAATTAATAACCATGTCTGAGTCAGACTGTACTTGATAAGGAGGTAATCCTGAACCATTACAGTTTTGTAGAATGATCTGGAAGGTCTCAAATGATCTAGAGCTTTTGGAATAGCACTTAAGAAGTAGGTTGTATTTGTCCTCTTCTGTGTTGGAAAAATTGTCTTGTTTTGTGAGCCAACATTTTAAAATCCACAGATTTTACATAAAATCTGTATTTTTGACTTTAGAAAAATAACGACAGTCTGGCACAAATTGTCAAGAGCCAAGTATGAAGTGCTGATTTTAAGAATCCGAAGTACTTCACTTTTGTCTGATTTGTACTCACAACACTTCTAACACCAGGTGTGTGGGTCTTATCATACCAAGCAATTTCTGGTTCTCTGCAGACATCAGTGGGTGTCCTACAATTTAGTTCAATTCTGACACTTCCTTACCTGGAGTTATTTAGACCACAAAGATTATGATAGCAATCCCTTATTTGTGAAGACTCCCTCACCACCTTCAGATGCGACCCACATGTTTCAGACTGTTAACAATGTTTCTAACTTCTTGCTATCAATTGGGTTTCCTGTTAGTCCCTCCATGGGGTTGATGGATTGCTGGAACAGCTTACAGAACTCAGGAAAATTAGTTTACTTTTATTTACTTGGTTTAGTATACAGAGTTCAACTCAGAAACAATGTAAGGACAGACTTTTCAGGAGCAGAAAGATTCTATTAAGAACAAGAGATGCGGGGCTGGAGAGATAGCATGGAGGTAAGGCGTTTGCCTTTCATGCAGGAGGTCATCGTTTGAATCCCAGGGCCCCATATGGTCCCCGTGCCTGCCAGGAGCAATTTCTAAGCCTTGAGCCAGGAATAACCCCTGAGCACTGCCGGGTGTGACCCACACACACACACACACACACAAAAAAAAATTAAAAAAAAAAAAAAAGAACAAGAGATGCTGGGGCTGGTACGATAGTGAAGCGGTAGGTGTTTGCCTTGCACACGGCTGACCCAGGTTGGACCTGGGTTTGATCCCCGGTGTCCCAGATGGTCCCCCAAGCTAGGAGCGATTTCTGAGCACATAGCTAGGAGTAACCCCTTAGCATCACCGGGTGTGGCCCCCAAACAAAAAACAAACAAAAAGAACAAGAGATGCTTAGGGTAGGAATGGGGAAAAGTTAAGAGCTTACTTTCTCTCTCAGGTCCTCCAACTGTTCATCAGCCTGGAAGCTCCCCTGAAATCCATTATTTAGAATTTATTGTTTCTTTGCTTGTTTTGAATGGAGATTCAATCACTGTGGCAGAATTAGTTGATAAGTCATTGAACATTGGTAATTAGTAGCTCAATCTTGAGCCTTTTTCCTTTTTCCCAAGAAAGGCGTGGGGGTAAGGATCAGAAGTTCCAACTCTTGTATTACATGGTTGGTTGTTCTGGTAGCCAACCTCTATTTTTCTACATCTCTTACTAAGGGTCACTTGACTTCTATAAACTCTGGTATTGTTGAAAACGGAATATTATGAATAACAAGGCAATGCTCTTAGACTGTCAGGAGCAGAAATCTTTTTAGGAGCCACTGGCCAGGGAAACTGGACCCTGAATCACCAATTGTTAAGAGGCCTAGTGGGAACAAGTATGAAAGTTCATTCTAGGGGACCTACTGGAAATGTCCTTTAGTACAAAGAAGTAAGCTATCAAACCATGAGGAAAGCCAAATGAAATTTTGGAAATGAAAAAGTCCATTTGGAAAGACTGGATGAGGTCTGATAGTCTGGAAAAAGAAAACTATGGAGGCAGAAGTTAGATCAGTGTTTCCAGGGTGGATTACAAGCAGATAAGCAGAACAAAGCAGATTTTTAGGACACTGAAAATATTCTAAGATATGATAATAGTAGATTTACTTTTATCAAAGCCCACATAGTGTACCTTACAAAGAGTGAAGGCTGGTAATGGCTGGTAATGGCTAATGTAAATAAAGATCTTGGGTGATAATGATCTGACCATGCAGATTCATTGGTTGCAAAAATAGATCACTTGGATGGTGGAGAATGTTGATAGGTAATTTGGAATATATAGGGACAGAAGAGGTACGTACTTTTCACTCATTTGCCATGTGACCAAGAGTACTATCAAAAATAAGGTTACTAAAACAAAAAGTTAAGAATAGAGTTTTTGTATGACCCAGAAATACCAAATGTGGCATCTGTTCCAAGGATTTCATCTGTAGCCCTCTTTTTACTTTAATTAATTATATATTTAAGATTTATATTTAAAGTCTTACATTATTTATTTATTTTTTTAAACTTTTTATTTTATTTTTATTTATTTATTTAGTTTTTGGGCCACACCCGGCGGTGCTCAGAGGTTACTCCTGGCTGTCTGCTCAGAAATAGCTCCTGGCAGGCACGGGGGACCATATGGGACACCGGGATTCGAACCAACCACCTTAGGTCCTGGATAGGCTGCTTGCAAGGCAAACGCTGCTGTGCTATCTCTCCAGGCCCACATTTTTTATTTTTGAATAAGTATTTGCTAATCTAAAACATCCATCCACTATCAAGCATATTACTTTTTGTTTGTTTGTTTGTTTGTTTGTTTTTGGTTTTTGGGTCACACCTGGCCCTGCTCAGGGGTTACTCCTGGCTCTACACTCAGAAATCGCTCCTGGCAGGCTCAGGGGACCATATGGGATGCCGGATTTGAACCACCATCCTTCTGCATGCAAGGCAAACACCTTACCTCCATGCTATCTCTCCGGCCCCCTTTTTTTGGTTTTTGAGTCACACTCAGCTCTACGCTCAGAAATCACCCCTGGCAGGCTCAAGGGACCATATGGGACGCCAGGATTTGAACCACCGTCCTTCTGCATGCAAGGCAAATGACCTACCTCCATGCCATCCGGCCATCCATCCATGCCATCTCTGGCTCCGCATATTATTTCTTATAAAATCTATTTTATATCTTTTATTTTTTTTGTATATCTTTTATTTTTATTTATTTTATTTAATTTTATTTTTATTTTTATTTTGGTTGTTGTCATCTTGTTTGGGGCTTATGCCCAGCAGTACTCAAAGCTTACCCCTACCTCTGTGTTCAGGAATCACTCCTGGTGGTATTTGTAGGGCCATATGCAGTTTCAGGGATTGAACTCTGTGTCAGCCTCATGCAAAGTGAGCACCTTACTTTTTTTTTTAAACTTTATTTATTTATTTATTGCTTTTTGGGGGGGCACACCCACTGGCACTCAGGAGTTACGCTTGCTCTGCACTCAGAAATCGCTCCTGGCAGTCTGGGGGACCAAATGGGATGCCGGGAATCCAATCAGGTCCCTCCTGGGGCAAACACCCTATCACTGTGCTATCTCTCTAGCTCCATGAGCACCTTACTTGCTGTACTACCTCTCTGGCCCTGATCCATCTTTTTTGCGGGGTGAGGGACACAACCGGCAGTGCTCATTTCTCATGGCTCTGCACTCAGGAATCACTCCTGGCAGTACTTGGGGAACCATATGGGATGCTGGGGATCATACTCAACATCCTATCTGCTGTATTATTTCTCTGACCATCTTTAACAGGATTGACATAATTCCCATTTAAGTTCTTGGATTGCCCATCTTTTTCTACATTTTCCTCATTGAAACTGTGAGTTTCATTTTCTGCCTCCCATCTCCTCCCTCCCCTCTCTGCTCTTTTATCTGTGCTATCTGTATTGTTTACTCTGTGTTTTATTTGCTTTGTATTTTGCTAGAATATTTATCATTGTTAGAGAAGCCTTATAATTTGAATTAGTTCTTCACATACTGAATGCCTAAAAATTAAGACATGCATGAATTTTAAAGGAAAAGAGACTGTGTTAAAGCAGTCACTTGAAGCAGCTAGATGAAGTGAAGAATGATTATAAATATCATCTGATGCTTCCAGTAGAAGTTTTTCTTCCAGACTTCCTTATTGGGAGTGTGTCATGATTTAGGGTGTGACCTCTTCTTTTTCTTTTTTGGTTTTTGGTTTTTGGACTACACCCAGCAGCGCTCAGGAGTTACTTCTGGCTCTGTGCTCAGAAATCGCTCCTGACTAGGGGGACCATATGGGATGCTAGGAATCGGACCTGTGTCTGTCCTGGGTCAGCCAAGTGCAAGGCAAATGTGCTACTGCTGTGCTACCGCTCCGGCCCCATGACCTCTTCTTGTGTCTGATCATTTTTTAGAAATATGAATGTCTAGGTGGGCTAAAAAAAAAAAAAGAGGCATATAGTAAGGTAAAGAACTTGGGCCCTAGGCTCAGTCTAATCTTGGGCAAATCTCCTGTTCTCTTTTGACCCTAGAAGATAGCTTCTCAGTGCCTATGAAAATGACTATAATGCTAATGACTAAGTTGTAATGGTGCTGTGAAACACACACACACACACACACTCACACACAATGCATAAAACACAGAAATTTCCTCTTTGGCAAACTTCTGATCAGAATATACTAATTGGTTAAAATATACTTTGAGGCAAATACCATTACATTATAAAACTAGATTTCTTTTTTTTTTTTTTTTTTGATTTTTGGGCCACACCCAGTAACGCTCAGGCGTTACTCCTGGCTATGTGCTCAGAAGTTGCTCCTGGCTTGGGGGACCATATGGGACACCGGGGGATCGAACCGCGGTCCGTCCAAGGCTAGCGCAGGCAAGGCAGGCACCTTACCTTTAGCGCCATCGCCCGGCCCCAAAACTAGATTTCTTTATAATAAAATATTAAATTCATCAGGAACCTAAAATAACAGTTCAAAATTAAAAAATAGTAACATAACCAAGTTGACAGAACTTGTAAGAAGAAATAGGTTTTTCACACTTTTCTCATACTGATAAGGTAAGCAAATCAAAGTTATTAGCAACAGGGAAGATCTTAACAAGTAAAATAAGAATTTAACTTTTGTTACATAAATAGAGATTTGAAACCAGAAATTTTTATGTATAAATTTTTCTTATGAGCACTCAACTTTCTTGCAGGACAATACCCAAGTGTCTATATATAGGGCATTATAGTGGCTTTCAAAATACATTGCAGTCATATACATCACGATCTATTACTATAAAAGAATAAATATGTAAGTCAGTTCAAAAAAGAAAACTAGAATATTTCCAGTTAGGGTTATAATTTAGACAACACACTTCTCATTTGCATATGTGTCAAAAAGAAAATCACATGGAAAAAATCACATTAAATATACTGTTTTGATGGGACCAGAGAGATAGTACAGTTGGGAGGGTGCTTGCCTTCCATGAAGCCAGCCTGGGTTTGTTTCCCGGGACCTCATATTACCCCTCTGAGTGTAGAGCTAGGAGTGACCCCTGAGCATTATTTGGTGTATCCCCAAAACCAACAACCAACCAACCAAACAAAACCCTCCAGATTTTAGAATACTGTGATAAATAGTGATGGCAGCAAAACAAATGTGTTTTGGAATATCAAAATATCAAAACATCAGGAATATCAGAGAACTTTAATGGCTTCTTCTTTTATAAAAAATAATGAAAGCAGGGCCTGAGTGGTAGTACAGCTGTTAGGGTTTTTGCCTTGCATGTAGCCAACCTGGGTTTGATCCTTGGTATCCCAAATGGTCCCCTGAGCCTGCCAAGAGTAATATCTGAGAGCAGTGCCAGGAGTAACATCTGAGCACTGCCAGGTGTGACTCAAAAACAAAAACAAACAAAGAAAAACAAAGAAAAAGAAAGCACTGTCAAAGAACCAACTTTTTCTTGACAGAGATATAAAGATCTAAGTATCATTTAAATCATTTATCCTAGAAGTCTAAATGTCCATAAGATCAGACACTTTATGATGTGTTAGCACTTACTCTTTTTTTTTTTTTGGCTTTGGGTCACATCTGGTGATGTTCAGGGGTTACTCCTGGCTCTGTGCTCAGAAATCACTCCTGGAAGGCTTGGGGTCCCATATGGGTTGCTGGGGATCAGACCCTGGTCCATCCTGGGTTGACTGTGTGCAAGGCAAATGCCCTACCGCTGTGCTATCACTCCAGTCCCAGGTACTTCCTCTTTGACATTAGCTGCCTCAAACTCTGAACTAGCCTTGACATTAAATGGTCCACAGTTAGAGTGAAAACTATGAGCCTGGAAGCAGGGAAGGGATAAAAGATTTAAAATTCCTGCAGAGACACATTTCCAGAGAGTTGTCAATATATTGTTGATGTAAAACCTCTTGGAATTGGAATCCCTAAACCATTGGGATATCTTTAAAGTAATTTATCTAGTTTTTAATCCAGTGAAAATGTTTTTTTTGTTTTTTGTTTTTAATTTATTTTGGAGTCACACCTGTAGGTGTTTAGGCCTTAGTCCTGGTGGTGCTCAGGGAATCGTGTTTTGTATGGGGGATTGAGCCTGGGTTGGTTGCTTGCAAGCCAAGCACTTTATCTTCAGTCCTTGAAAAAGAATGTCTTATATTTATTATTTGTACTACTACTTACTACTACTACTTACTACTACTACTTCTACTACTTCTATTTCTACTTCTACTTCTACTACTACTACCACCACCACCACCACCACTTTGTGGCAATTTTTAGCTTCATCACTGCCTGAGACAACAACCATAACAAGACCAATAGAGTCAGCCAATATCCTAACTTCTCAACCCTGCTCTCCAGAAGTCTTTAATTAGGTTGTTTGGATCGCAGCTACCGGAGAATTTGTTTCTTAGGATATAATGCTGCTGGTCCAGGTCTCACATTTTGGGGATCTTTGCCTTTTTCTAGGAAAGAAAGATGCTCAGAATATTCTCCAAAAATATTCTGCACAGACTTCCAGAAAAAGAGAGTTGCTTGTTAATATGTATATTTGTATGTGTGATGTATTGGTACGCACACAAAACAAACATATATAAGCATGAGCATTTGTGTTATTTTAATACATTGAATATTGTAATAAGCACTACAAAGCACTTTCAAAATGAGATATCCTCTCACAACAGTGAGAATGTTATATGTTAGCAGAGATGTGGTGAAAAAAAAAACAGGGATCAAACTCAAGGAGTCATGTATGTGTGTCATGTCATGTGGTCTTTTGCTAAGCTACAATTCCAGACTCAAAATGTTTTTCTTGGGACTTCATTCCCAACCCTGTGAATATTAATATTTAGGCTTGCAGTGTAGGAATAAGCATTTTATGCATTCTGCCCAGGGATCTTAGTACTTTCTGAAGTTTGAGAACCATTCAAATTGTGATGTGAATTTTAAGTAGCTTTAGGAAGACATTAGAGACATACAATTCTATGCTTATAAAGAAAGAACAAGTGACTAGAAGTTGAGCTGTGAGCTTTAGTCATAAATTTTGACACTAATTAGCTGTATGGCCTTAGGTAATAAATAATTTAACCTTTTTTTTTTGGTATAAATTTTCTTATCTACAAAATGAAATGATTAAATTGTAAAGGTCTCTTTTTAGCTCAATGACTGAGATGGGTTCTGGGACTAGTAATGGATATGGTCAGAGAAATATTCCCGTAGAGTTTGGGAAAACAATAATTTTAGCTGGGCATGCCAGAGTAGGATGGGTTATATTTTAATTTTGTTCAATAATTAAATAGCGCTGCCCTCTCTACCCCCACTCTGAAGATAGTTTCTTAGGTTATAATTCTTTCTGTTTTAGAGAACCACTAATGATAAGACTTTTTTTGTGGATTGAGCCCCATATCTCAGTGGTGCCTGACTTTGTGTTACTCTCTAGCACATTCTAATTTCTATTGGAATAAATGGTAGGAAGTATAATAAACCTATGCTGTTGGACTCTTAGAAAATGAATATTAGGATTGAACTTAATTTGATATGTTCTGCATCATACCCAGTAACGTGGCTTCTATGAAGAAACAAAAATCAAACCAAAGTAAGTGATGATGAGGATGTAGAGCACTTAAACCCTTGTACACTGGTAATGGGAATGTAAAGGGGACAGACAGCCTCTCTGGAAAACAGTATGTGGCTTCTCAAAGATTTTTGAAAAGAGATAGGCATGTTTGTCTTTATTTTTTTTTCTTTCTTCAAATGAATAATTCTTCAAATTTGTGTTTGTCTAGATTTTATATAAGCTCTTTTCTTATTCCTTATTCTTTGGAGGACTCTCCAAATTATTTTTATGCTTAGACAACATTCTATGCAACAGTGCAAGGTTTTTTTTTTTTTTTTTTTTTTTCACCATATCTCTGCTAACATATAACCATTCTCACTGGTGTGAGAGGATAGCTCATTTTGAAAGTGCTTTGTAGTGCTTATTACAATATTCAATGTGTTGAAATAACACAAATGCTCAATAAAGAAGTATTGGTTGAGGGCTGTGACAATAGTACATTTGTTAGGGTGCCTGCCTTGCGTTTAGCCAACCTGGTTTAATTTCTCGCATCCTGTATGGTTCCCTGAGCACTGCCAGTAATAACCTCTGAGTGCATAGTCAGGAGTAAGCCCTGCTCCTGATTGCCAATCAGGAAATTTATAAGGAACAGTATATTTGATATTGATCAAAGATCCTTATTGGTACCTTATTGATACTCTGTCCAAGGTTTCCATTTTTGTTAATGGTAGAGGGAAGCTTATAAAATAACTGAAATCTTTGGAATTTGCAATTCATAATCTTAAGTAGTTATGGAGATAAGATGTAAAGGTTAGGGGCCCGGAGAGATAGCACAGCGGCGTTTGCCTTGCAAGCAGCCGATCCAGGACCAAAGGTGGTTGGTTCGAATCCCGGTGTCCCATATGGTCCCCCCGTACCTGCCAGGAGCTATTTCTGAGCAGACAGCCAGGAGTAACCCCTGAGCACTGCCGGGTGTGACCCAAGAAACCAAAAAAAAAAAAAAAAAAAAAAAGATGTAAAGGTTAGGCCACTTTTTTTTTTTTTCCAACAGGTGGTAGTAGCCAACCATGGGTATTTAGACAATCTTTATTATTATTATTTTTTTTGTAAACATAAAGTCCAGTTAAGATAGCATAGTCTGTCATTTAAAAATCTCCCAGTTAGGGTGATGAGATAGAATGCTATCAGTATAGTTTGTATTTGCTTTGCCTTTTTAGTACTTTATATTCTTTGTGTATTATTATTATTATTATTATTATTTATTTATTTATTTATTTATTTATTTATTTATTTATTTATTTATTTATTTATTTTTTGGTTTTTGGGTCACACCTGGCAGCGCTCAGGAGTTACTCCTGCTCCACACTCAGAAATCACTTCTGTTAGGCTCGGGCGACCATATGGTATGCCAGAATTCAAACCAATGACCTTCTGCATGAAAGGCAAACGCCTTACCTCCATGCTATCTCTCCGGCCCCTCTCTGTATATTATTGATGCATTACTGAACTTTTAAAGATGTCTTTGCATATGACTATGAGAGAGGAATTGATGCACTCAGAGTTTGCCGATATTTTATTTGCTTTTGTCCTTGCCATGGTCACAGTATCTCTGCTTATAATAATTTTGTGTTTAGATCTATTTTATTTTTACACATCACTAAGCTAGATGATTACTTTTATTTGCCCCACATGCCACTAAAAGTTCTGACCTATTCAGTGGACTTATTTACTTGCATGCAACTGATTCAAATTTAATCTCCATTGTCACATATGCTGCCCTCAACATTGCCAGGAGTGATTCCTGAGTATAAGAGCCAAAAGTAAGCCTTGAAGACATAGCCCCTTGAAACAAAGTTCTGACAAATGATATTGACTGAAACAATATTGACTAAAAAGCCAGTTAAGTAGATGGCTTTGTGACTATATTCAAAGGAAAATACAGAGCCTGTCTTTTAAAATCTTAAACTCAAAAATTGATGTTATAGGTTAAAAAAAAAAAACAACCAAACACATAAATACCACTTTGGTGTTATATTTTATGGCATATTTTGCAAAAACAAAAAATGTTTCTTTCAGATTGTACTTCTTTGTGTCCAGCAACTTTTTCTATCTCTGAACTGTATGCAAAACTTAAGCTTTTCTTTAACTGTTGCTTAAAGACCTCGGAATAGGCCACTGTTCACCTTGTTTTTTTTTTTTGTTTTTGTTTTTTGTTTTTGTTTTCTGGGTCCCACCCAGCAGCGCTCAGGGGTTACTCCTGGCTCTACGCTCAGAAATTGCTCCTGGCAGGCTCTGGGGACCATATGGGATCTCGGGATTCGAACCACCGTCCTGCATGAAGGGCAAACGCCTTACTTCCATGCTATCTCTCCGGCCCCGAAGCTTCACCTTCCTAAGCCAATTGCTTCTCTCAGTCTTGAAGTCTACTTCTAGTTTTTTAATTTGGTTATTTTGTTTTTGGGCCACACCCAGTGATGCTTAGGGCTAATTATGACTCTGTACTCAGGGATTACTCCTGAAGGTGCTCAGGGCTCAGGGGACTTTATAGGATGCCAGGGTTTCAACCTGGGCCAGGCATATGCAAAGCAAGTACCCTGCCTGCTGTGATATCTTCCCAGCGCCATTCATTATTTTGGACTAATGGTGCCAAACCTGAAACTAGGTCTTATTTTGTGTACTTTTCATTTAAACTTTATGTTTGTAGATGACCAGTTTAAGTAACAAATGTTTTCAAATAATTAGGGATAATTTTTGTCATTTAAGATTTATATAACAGTTCAGTCATTCTATAAAAACTTTGATTACTACAGTTTCTGAGAGAAGCCTCTGGGGTCAGTAAAATAGTAAGTATTTATAATGTGAGTTTTATACCATGGAAATCTGGCATAGATGTTTGCTGCTTATAATGTTGCTTTGTTTTTCTCACAAGGAACCTCAAACCAGTTACCCAGCTCTATGTTAGTGTGGATGCCAGCACCAAAGAGAGTTTGAAAAAAATTGACCGCCCCCTCTTCAAAGATTTCTGGCAAAGATTCCTTGATAGTTTGAAAGCGCTGGCAACAAAGGTAAGAGTTATGATAAGTTACGATATCTTTTTTTTTTGTTTGTTTTTGGGCCACACCTGGTGATGCTCAGGGGTTACTCCTAGCTATGCGCTCAGAAATTGCTCCTGACTTGGGGGACCATATGGGATGCTAGGGGACTGAACCGTGGTTCGTCCTAGTTAGTTCATGCAAGGCAAACATTCTACTACTTGTGCTACCACTCCGGCCCCAATATCTTTAAATTAAAAAAAAAAAGTAGATTAGTCCTCCTTTATTTGTGACTTTACTTTCCTCTGTATCAGTTGCAGTCTGAAAATACAATTTAAGATGGTATTTTGCAAGTGTTACTGATGAATTGCACCAACCACCAAGTTTCAGTACCTAGCACTCTCACTGGTTAGGTCCTCAGAATGTTGTCTGTGGGAGTAGTGCTAAGAGACAAAGACTGGTGCTTCCTGGTGTGGACACTAAAGTCCTGTTCACATTGCTGAGGCAGCTGTCGAGCTGCATTGAGTTTTATTTGATCTCAGTAGTATGGAGGCTGGTTACTGAAATCCCTGCTGCTGAGCTTTCCAGCTGTCAGGGACCAATTCAGGCTGAACAGCTAATAATTTCTGCTATGCCCTTAGCAGAAAAAGAAATAAGTCCTAAACTGTATCCAGGTCTAAGCCCTTTGTTTTTTGCTGCAGAAAAGACAGTGAATAAATTACTTTTAAAAGAAATTGTGGACTCACCTATTGAGTAAGACAAGGGAGAAAGAGGAAGAAGCCTGGAAAGTTTAGGAAATTTTGCATATTTACTCCCTGCTCTGGTCTTAGGAATCACTCCTGGCAAGCTCCGTGTACCATATGGGGTGCCAGGGATTGAATCTCGGTGCACGCAAGGCAAAATACCTACCTGCTATACTATCTTTCTGACCCCAGTTTTGCTTTTCTTATTTTCCTTTTTAAATTATATGAAGCTAAATAAAAGATTCAACACATTGTAGACTTTCACTTTTATTATTTAATAAAAACTGATTGAGTTCCTAGGTTTGTAGTTGTCTGCCTTATGTGTATTATTTGCCGTTCATGTCTTGAGAAATGCAGTCCTACAGTTAGCTGCTAAGACAGGCCAAGTATTAGTACACAGCAATGCTATAGCAATTTGTTAAAATAGTAAATAGTATATGTTTCAATATAAAGTAAGTTTTCTTGAATTTCTAGATCCAGATTTCCTCCCTAGTCAGGAACTCTGGTTTCAGAATGTGCAAATTCCATTTCCTTTCCTGCACACACTAGCCCTTCTGACATGTTCTTTTATAGCTTTCTTTCCTCTTCCTTTATATTTAAAAGATTCCCCATGATGCCATGTTGTTTTGGCATTTCTACTAACTTCTTTTCTTCTAGTTATTTTCTCTGTTGTGCTGTCTTTGCTTCTCTCTGCTTCATGCAGACTGATAAAGAGAAACATTTGTGGAGATTAGAATCTTATTCTGAGATTTAGAGTCAGAATTTTAAATATCTTGGGTGACTTGATATAGGATGTTTTTGTCCTGAAAAGCTTCTCTGTCATTTCTTTGCCTGTATTATTTTAGATAATCCTAATTCCTTCCAGCTGATTGTTTCCAAACCCACTGTGAACTATATCCCCCAGGAATGTTTCCCTTCCTTGCCAGGGTTGTCATTTCTACAAATGAGTGCAGCACTTTCTTTGAATCTTTGCTATCTTTTCAAAGCCGTATAGAAATTCTGTACAACTTTAGAGGGTGGGGGTCAAAAAAATTCTGTACAACTTTTAAGGCTTACTTTAGTATTACTCATGTTATGAAGCCTGCAGTTTGCTGCCATATTTTCTCTTTCTAAATTTTATATCTCAAAATACTGTCCTGGGGGCCGGAGTGATGCAGTGGTCCTCAAACTATGGCCCGCGGGCCACATATTGTATTTGTATCTGTTTTGTTTCTTCATTGCAAAATAAGATATATGCAGTGTGCATAAGAATTCGTTCATAAGTTTGGTTTTTACTATAGTCAGACCCTCCAATGGTCTGAGGGACAGTGAACTGGCCCCTGTTTAAAAAGTTTGAGGACCCCTGAGGGTAGGGCACTTGCCTTGCATGTGGCCTATCTAGGTTCAGTCTCCGGCATGCCATATGGTTACCAATGCCTGCCAGGAATAACCCCTGAGTGTTGCTGGGTATGGTCCAGACCAAAACAAAACAAAAATACCATTCTGTCTTAGTGTAGCTTATCTCTCCACAGTTGAATTTCTTACTCATGCCTGAATTCTGTGTCTCACTAGCACATTCTACTGTATTTGTAAATGTATGTTAGAAAGAATAAAAAACTCATTCTCTAATGATAAGATGCATATTTTCTTTTTTTTTTTTTTTTTTTTGGTTTTTGGGCCACACCCGTTTGACGCTCAGGGGTTACTCCTGGCTATGTGCTCAGAAATCGCCCCTGGCTTGGGGGGACCATATGGGACACCGGGGGATTGAACCGCGGTCCTTCCTTGGCTAGCGCTTGCAAGGCAGACACCTTACCTCCAGCGCCACCTACCCGGCCCCGTAGATGCATATTTTCTTAACTCTTCAGCTGATTAAATCTTTCCCCCCCTAGTTTATGCATGAGACACTTAAAATGGTGACTTTTTTGGAAATAGAAAGTATTACCTTGTTTTTCTGATTTATTTTAAATTATTTATAAAGAAAAAAAGTTGTTTGCTTCTTGGATTCCCAATATATGTCCTTGGATTTCACTGTCAGCTCTGTCTGCTTTGCTTATTACCAGTTTGAAAGGTATGGAATATAAAAATCAGAATGGATTGAGATGGAGTAAATAGCAGGAGTTAGCAATATCAGACATACCTGAGATTATTATCTAGTTTGTGCTCTGAGTCAAAGTATAGAAGATAAGTAAGCATTAGCAAGTATAACTTAATAGTTTTCCTTTGCCACTTAAAGCATTCTTTTTTTTTGTGATTCTCCTTTTTTTTTTTTTTTTACTTAAAACATTCTTACCTTGAACTCTCAGCCTTTTACAATCTAATTGAATTGTAATTACTCTGGATTGATTGATTGATTGATAATAATATACTAACTTAAAATACTGTGTCTTTATACTTCTTGTTGAAATAGTTTCCTTGGTTTATTTAAACTACATACCTGCAGATCAGGGCGATTACTTATTAAGCATTGTTGTACAATTAGAATTTATTTTCACAGTGTATTGTTTGTTTTGCCATTTAAGAAAGATGCAGGAAAAATCTTATAAAGTTTTTTTTAAATTGTTTAATATCTCTGTACTCTTGTTTAAGGCAGCTCTCCTTTTCTTTCTATCTATTTTTAAAAATAAATACTTTAATTGAATCACCATGAGGTACACAGTTATAAAGTTGTTCTGATTGAGTTTCAGACACACAATGTACAGCACCATCACCAGTGCATATTTCCCACCACCAATGCCTCCAGTTTCCTTCCTACCCTTCCTCCATGCCCTACCCTGCCTGCTTCTGTGGCAGACAGTTTTCTTCTATGTTTCTCTGTCTTTCTTTGTCTCTCTGTCTGTCTCTTTCTCTCCCTTTTTCTTTTAGACACTACGGTTTGCAGTGTTGTTCTTGAAGGGGTATTATGCCTATCACTTTATCTCCTTTTAGCACCCAGTTCTTGTCCAGAGCGATCATTTCTAACTATCATTGTCATAGTGATTCCTTGTCTACCCTGACTGTATTCCCTCACTCTGTGGCAAGTTACCTATAATGGACCAGTACTTCTGGCCCTTGTCTCTTGTCTCTGGGTACTATACTGTCTTTATATATATACATATCTATGCATAGTAATATAGAAACATAATAATATATATACACCACAAATGAATGCGATCATACTATATCTATCTCTCTGCCTCTGGCTCATTTCATTCAGCATAATGCTCTCCATATCTATCCATGCATAAGAAAATTTCATGACTTCATTTTTCCCTATCAGTTGCATACTATTCCATTGTGAAGAGTATCAATTTCCTTACCCACTCACATGGTGTCAGGTACTTGAGTTGTTTCAGATTCTGGCTATTATGAATAGTGCTCCAATTTAATTAAAGAACTGTGATTTACAAAGTTATTAATTTCATGCATTTTAGCCATGAACATTTTTCTTTAAGGGGCCAGAAAGCTAGTACAGATGGTTTAAGCACTTGCCTTGCAAGTATCTGCATTGGCTGTGACACTGGTTCCATCTTGTCACTACATATAGTTCCTCAAGTACCCTGAACACAGAAACTGAAGGTAAGCCCTGAGTATGTCAGGTGTAGGCCACAACAAATGAACAAAAATAGTTCTCTTTTAATTAATTTAAACATTTCGTTTTGAATATATGGTATTATTGGCATAGTAGACACAATTAAGAAGGGTCTATTTTATTGCTGTTTAATATTAAAACATGATATCAGAACTATGCTTATAAACTAGGGTCAGATATACTACTCCTATATATATGTGTGTGTATATATATATTTTTTTTGTTTTTGTTTTTTGTTTTTTGTTTTTGGGTCACACCCGGCAGCACTCCGGTTTATTTCTAGCACTACGCTCAGAAATCGCCCCTGGCAGGCATAGGGGACCTGGGATGCCGGGATTTGAACCACTGTCCTTCTGCATGGAAGGCCAATGCTTTACCTCCATGCTATCTCGCCGGCTCCTTACTCCTATTTTTTTTTGGGGGGTGCACACCTGTTTGATGCTTAGGGGTTACTCCTGGCTAAGTGCTCAGAAATCGCCCCTGGCTTGGGGGACCATATGGGACGCTGGGGGATCGAACCTTGGTCCTTCCTTGACTAGCACTTGCAAGGCAGACACCTTACCTCTAGCGCCACCTCACCAGCCCCATCAAATTATCATTTTTTTTTTTTATTTTTAATTATGAGAACAAGGATGCAAAGAAAGAGGACAAGGTAAAGTTACAGTGGAAGGACAATACATAACATAATTCTCAGAAGTCCCCTTGCTGATATCCCAACTTTGAAATTTCATCCAAAGAACATTAAGATTGTAACACACTATAATATTTCTTAACAGCACACAAGGCAATCTAAAGCCATAAAACTTACATAACTCCTTAAACATTACAGGCATAGCATTTTTTTTACATTTCCATATTCATGCATATTAGCTTAAGTTAACCTCAAATCTTAACTGGGTTCTTTTTAAGGATTAGAGTCAAAGGAGCACAGCAAAAATGGTGTTAGAGTGGCAATTGTTGTTTGCATAGGCCCACCAAAATATGAGGGACATGGAAAGAAATAACCTTGGCCTAAATACAAAAAGACCCGACCCCTGAAGGTTCCTGGCACAAGACCAACTCTAGGCTCCTGGCAAGCTAGATCGTCCAATCCAAGACATTGTCTGTAGTGCCAACACACTTATATTTTTCACACAGTCTCTGTTGTTGGTATCAAGCTTCTGTATTTAAGATCCTGGAATCTGTATATCCAACATTGAAGTCAGGATGTGGAGCGTCCTCTGGTTTCACCTTACAATCAAAGGGCAATGCAGGGAGCCCTGTCCTGTAAGCAAATCGTTGTTGTTGTTAAGTCTTCTCAGTGTTAATGGAAGTCTCTTTTGAGCAGGACAATGTCTGAGCAGTGTAGAGTCTTCCTTGATAGAGGATTGCTTCCAGGTGATGCTATAGACCAGCCTGGATGTTTTGTGGATGGCTTCCCTGGTTCAGGGAAATGCCCTTTCTTCTGAGGTCTGTGCCAGGTCTTTATGTCAATGTTCAGGGTGTAAGGTCCCTTTGCACTATAAGATTTGTCTGTACCAATCTCTATTAGATAGGATCTTATTTATATGTATAGTATTTTCCCATTTTAATGTGCCTATGCAAAAAAGGAGCAATGCCACGTGGTGTTCTTGGCCCATAAGGGGGTGATAAGAACAATTATGGTTCAATCATAAGCATTAATCTGGGGGACTCTTTCTCTAAGATTCCTTGTTAAACAGCTCAAAAAGAGAAGATGAAAAGCGGTTAGAATCGTCACTATATAAGACAACATTTAGTAAGAATTATAGCTGTCAGAGAAAAAAAATATTCTAAAGAAATACGTGTCCATTTTATGTATCTTGAAACAATTTGGGGTTGTTACACACAATACACGGCTTTGGTCTGTGATAAGGCTTGTACACTACTGATTAAAAAGAGTAATGTAGATTAGAGATGTTTGGGGGGGATAGAGAGTAAGGGAATAAAAAAGAGCTTTGTAGGGATGTGGGAAAGGGCACGATACAAAATAAAGATTCTGGATACGTAAAACATAACATAACAGTAAGGAATACTCTTAATATATGAAGTACGCGCGGGGGCTAGCGCCCCCGCGCGGTTCTGTAGTTTTGGGATGCATAGGGCGGGATTTCTCCTCCCCTCCCCCCAGGGCCCGATTAACCAGGCGTGGCCCTGAAGACCCACCAGGTTTGGGGGGATCTTGGCCCCCTGGACTAGGAGTTCAGCCCAGGAGACCTGTGGCTAGCTGTCCTGCCCAGAGCCCCCAACATACCAGTCAAAGACCCAGAAATCCTGGCATGCGGAGTGGTCTGAGCCCAGCTGTGCCTCTGTAGTTTTGGGATGCATAGGGTGGGATTTCTCCCCCCCTCCCCCAAATTATCATATTTTTAAGTAACCGTTGGCAATATAATGTTTACACACTCAGGTCTTTATCCTTTGTCAAAATGTTTCTTTTTCAAATACAGGAAGAGAAGTACTTGGGTATGTGGGACTCAGAAGCAATTTCATCAAGATAATATAAAAAAGTGTTATCTTCAATTTCCATCTATAGAGCCACTTGTCAAACAGTTCTATTTTGATTTAAGAGTAATTTATTTTGTGTCAGATAGCACTGCCTGCCTTTGTCAATATCATGGCTATGACCAAAATATATTTCTGCTGGCACCAACTTACTATACCAAGATGAAGATCTCTAAGAAATTAAGTAATTAATCCCTTTTGGTAGATTTGTTTTTGTTTGTTTGGGGCAACACTTGCCAGTGTTCAGAGCTTACTCCTGGCTCTGCAGTCAGGGATCATTCCTGGAGACCATATGGGGTCCCAGGAATTGAACCTGGGTTTGCAATGTGCAAGGCAAATACCCTACCCACTGTACAATCACTCAGATCCCTCTTTCTGTGTTTAAGTAATAACTCTAATAGAATTAGGTAGAAAGAAATAGACATTTGCCCTTTTTCTGCAGATGTGAAAACATGTGCTAAACTTGTTATTGTGGTTAGATAATGTTTCATTGTTAAGATCTTATAGAAATAACTTTGTGAGGGGCCTGAGCGATATCTTAGAGGTAAGGCATTTGTCTTGAATGCAGCCAACTCGGGATGGACCCGGATTAGATCCCCGGCATCCCATATGGTTCCCCAAGCCTGCCAGGAGCGATTTCTGAGTGCAGAACCAGGAGTAACCCCTGAGTGCCACTGGGTATGGCCTCAAAACCAAAACCAAAACCAAAACAAAAACAAAAACAAAAAAAAACCCCAAGAAACAAAAAACCCCAACAACTTTGTGAATGATTTTAAGTAAATAAATGTGTCTGTGTTTGTAGGTTAAATTCATAGATTAAAAGATAGTTAGCAATTGACTGTATCTCTAATTATAACAATATTACATACTGCGATGAAAAATTGCATAAAGAGAAAGAAATATTAGAAAGGATTGCTCTTCCAAGCCTCTGTTCTCTTGGGAGCATATATTTCTATGTTTCTTTCTCTGAGGTTTTTCTAATCTGGAGAAGCCCTTGTTCTCTCTTGAACACATATTCATCTCTTTCCCTTCATATCTTTCTAAGTAAATTTCTTTCAACAGAGGCTATCTTGTGGCGCAGGCCAATAGCATAGCAGGTATGGAACTTGCCTTGCATGCACCTTGGGTTGGATCCCCACCACAATATATAGTCTCTGGAGAAGTAGGACTAAGTAGGATTAAACCCTATGGGCCTCCCCACCAATCTCCCATAAAAGGAAGTCAATTGCACACGTTTCTCACATGTGACCAAACCTGAAGTGGGGGCCACACCTAGCAGTGCTTCTCTGATAAAAAGGAAAGAAACATTACACCTAGGATTTTGAGGCATGGAGACCTTGTGTTAACAGTATGGGCTTTAATCCCAATACCATCTCCCTAGGCCCTATGGGTTTGAGGTATTTTTTATGACTATTGTGGGGCCAGTCATACCAATGCTGGAAGGGGAGTACCAGCAGTGCTGGGGGCTCATGTGACAGCCTTGAATATGTGCTATTACTTGAGCCATATACCCAAACTTTTTCAGAGTTTTGGATCAGTATGTGTGTGTGTGTGTTTCTTTCTCTCTGTGTGTCTCTTTCTGTATATGCATATATAGCTGCATCTAGATATGCTTGTTTTGGGGCCATACTCAGTGGTACTCAGGGGCTACTCCTGGCCTGGTATTTAGGGGCTACTTCCAGCTGTGTTTGCGGGGACCGGGAATTGAACTTGGACTTCCCATGTGGATAACTTGCATTCCAATCCATTTGTGCTATCTCTCCAATACTATTTTTGACTTTAAAATATAATTAGCAGGGCCAAGTGCTAGTCAGAGGGTAGGGCTCTTGCTTTCCACATGGCTGACCTTGGATTGACGACCAACATTCCATATGGTCCCCTGAGCCTGATCCCTTAGTACAGAACCGTGGGCAAAACCTGAACACTGCTGGGTATGACCCTCCCCCCAAATTTTATATACATGTAAAATAAATAAAAATAAACAGTTAATGAATATGTTAAAATATTAACTTTGTTATTAGATTAATTTTTGCTTATATATGAAATATTATATATTCTTTAATGTTTTAATTTTTTGTACAATATAATTTTGGACCTCTCTATGATGTACATGGATAATTGTTAATTTTAATGTCTATACAATGTCTGGACTATTAGCCAACAAATTTAGAATTTCAACCACTGATAGACATTTCAGTGGTTAAAGTGTGAAAAATATTTTTTTATGGACATTTTGGTTTATGTTTGTGAGTCTCTTCTGTGGGGTATATGTATACACTATTAATATTTTAGGGTAGGTATATGCCCCACTTAAGTAGATAATATCAATTTAGTCCAACTTAGGATAGAGTCAGTTCTACTTTCAAGAACCTTCTGCTCGCCCTCTTTTTACTGTATTCATTCTGGTGGTGGTTGACCAATGAAGCATTTATAGTTTCAATTTATATTTCCATGAATACTGTTTAGTTTAGATGCTTTTACAGATGCTCGTTGGTCTTTGAACTGTGTCTTTCAGTTTTTTAAAATTATTTTAATTATCATTTTCTAGATTTGTAGTTGTTTTAAAACATCACATTCTCTCAGGGCCAGAGAGTTGTACAGTGAATAGGGTTTGATCCCTGGCATCCCATATGCGAGGCACTTCCAGGAGTAAATAAATCCTGAGTGCAGAGCCAGTAGTAAGCTTTGAGCAGCACCAGGTGTAGCCTAAAAACCAAAATCAAAACAGAACAAAAACCTAACAACAGCACATTCTCTCTCTCTCTCTCTCTCTCTCTCTCTCTCTCTCTCTCTCTCTCTCTCTCTCTCTCTCTCTCTCTCTCTCTCTCTCTCTCTTTCTTTTCTTTTTCTATTTTGGCCATACCTGATTGTGCTCAGGGCTTACCTTTTGCTCTGTGGTGAGCAATCACTCCTAGTGGGGTTTGGGGGACCATATGTGATGCTAGGGGTCGAACCCAGGTTGATCACATGTGAGTCAAGTGTCCTAGACATTGTGTGATTGTTTTGAACCCAAAATACTATTTTTGGTTTTGGGGCTGGTTGTGCTTAGGGCTTACTCCTGGCTATGAGCTCAGTTCATGACAGCTAATGTGGTGCCATGCTTTGAACCCTGGTCAGTGAGGTGCAAGAGCAGTAGTGCCTTACCCAGTAGACTATCTCTCTGGCCCCTCAGTGCCTTTATTATATCCTGAAATCTGTCTTTTGCTAGTCCGTGGCAAGATGATAATTGTATTACTTTGTATTTCCCATAAACAGTGTGCCATACACATACTCCTACATTAGTAAGTCAAAATTACATATAAAGCTCTCTCTACATTGCTTGGCTGGTGGATGGTATAATGTTAGTACTGCTATTAATAAAATTTATTCAGAGTTACAACATCATTTGCGTCTTGGAATATTTTTTGGTTTCAAATGATTTTTAACATTTGGAAACTTTTTCAGCCAACATTTTCTTAGAGCTTTTTTGTGTGTTAAGTACTATGTTAGGCCTCCAGCTATATAAAACTTATTTTTTATAGCTGGAAGCTCTAGAGGAATAACAATCTTCTGAGGACAAATGATAAAAGTGGAAAATGGTACATCATGGCAAGTGCTGGGTATTTGTCCACCAAAGCGCCATAAACTGGAGGAAGAAACATTGGGACCAGGGGAGACTTTCTGCAAGAAGAGACCACTAAGTTGAGAATTACAGTCAGTGCATCATAAATAATTCTAGTAAAACTGTAAATGTCATACAGTGATAAGGAGTTCAAAGTCATCTTTCCCCAGATCTAATTTCCAGGCTGCCCAGAGCTACTTAGAGCCATACCTGAGTACTAAGGTGTGCTCCCAGGGGGATGGAAGAGCAGAACTTAGATATTTAGAAATCTGGTGTGACTTACTAGACAGCTCAGTTCTACTGGAATCCACAAGGCAAGAGAGTGAAGGGCTCAAGGGAAAGAGAAATGACCCATCTGTCCACAAGTGAGCAGAGCCTTGCACATGAGTAGAAATTTTTTAGTCATAATATTATTATCATTATTACTATGTTGGTATAGTGCTGACACAAAAAGCATTTTTAAGTACTTACATATTAGATACTTTGTTTACAACAGTTGAACAAGAACTTCAACAGTGATTTTATAATGATGTTATAGATATTTTGACGTGCTTTCCAGTTTTCATTAGAAGTAACATTTTTAGGGGCCGGAGAGATAGCACAGCTGCCTTTGCCTTGCAAGCAGCCGATCCAGGACCTGAGGTGGTTTGTTCGAATCCCGGTGTCCCATATGGTCCCCCGTGCCTGCCAGGAGCTATTTCTGAGCACATAGCCAGGAGTAACTCCTGAGTGCCTCCGGGTGTGGCCCAAAAACCAAAAAAAAAAAAGAAGTAACATTTTTATATCATTAGTGAAGAGTAATTTTTTTTTGGAAGGGGATTTGGGCCACACCCAGCAATGCTTAGGGATTACTCCTATCTTTTCATTCAGAAGTTGCTACCGGTAGGCTCAGGGGATGGACCATATGGGATGCTGGGAATCGAATCTGGGTTCATCCTTGGTTGGCGCGTGCAAGGCAAATGCTCTAAGGCTGTGCTATCTCTCCACCCCCAAGAGTAATTTGTTGTTGTTGTTTTTGGGCCACACTCAGGGACGCTCCAGGGTTACTCCTGGCTATGTGCTCAGAAATCGCTCCTGGATCAAACTACTGGTCTGTCCTGGGTCAGCCGCGTGCAAGGCAAATGCCCTACTGCTGCGCTATTGCTCCGGCTCCCTCCACCCACCCCAGAGTAATGTTTTTAAAGTTCTGTAGAAACTTCTAGAACTTAACAACCAAATGCATAGAATAGTGTCCATTATAAGCAGCTGCCTTTCAGGGCCAAGTTTTTTTTTTTTTTTTTTTAAATCCCCTTTTGAGAAAGTGTTTTCTACACGAAGCTAAGTTTTAAGGTTAGGCAGGAGTAGGTTTTGGGTTCAATATTGCTTTATTGCTTATTATTGCTAATGATTAATTGTCTTCCTCTATTATTTATAACTTTCCCTTCTATTTTTGTTATTTTCTTTAATGTGTACAAAAATTAATATTCCAAACCATAAACAAATGTTTAAAAGATCTTAACAGCAGTCACTCTTTCAATAAATATTTACATTGTGTTTACTGTTTGGTGAGGATTCATCTAGCCTCTGGGAAATCAGTGACTGAAGCAGACTAGGCCTCTGTACTTGGGTAGAGAAACAGAAAATAAGTGCATAATAGTTACACCACTGAACAGTATATTAAGACCAAAAATTTAAACAAATGAAGCCCAATCATAAATTAATTTGCAAGAATCACTTTTAACTATCTGTTAGATAAAAGGAAATAAAAACTACAACTACATATACTTAGAAAATAGTGAAAATTAGAATATTGCACAGCAACATCTAAAAGTGAGTACCTAGACATGAACCAAAAGTGAATTCTATCACTTGGGATTCTATTATATCAGAGAGGATTGAGCATTTAACAGAAATTCCCAAACAGTAAGAGAGATAATCAATGACTTCTAAAGTCACAGATGTCTAAATATTGGTCTAAATAAGGACTGATACGATAGCCATGAGATAATAGAAAAATATTTATATTGGTCTTTGAGCTGAGTTTCTGGTATTAAAATCCCTAAAAGCCTTGTAACATTCTAGTTTATGAGAGCATCTTTTGTTCCAATATTTGGCATTTACCCTAATTTGGAATGGAGCTTCTACTTCTTTGGAAGTCCCTACGTGGCAGCAGTGTCTTTTGTTCTTAAGCGTTGCCTCTTGGTGGGTGACTGCATAGGAACTGGCTTTCGGAGATCCCAAGCCATTATAGGTTTGGAAGTTGAGTCTGTCAGCAACCATAGTCAGGATGAAATCTGCCTAAAAATCCCAAAAGTAAGGTTTCAAGAAGCCAAGTTGTTGAACACATGAAGTTGTTTGGAGAGAGTAGCATTTCAGAAGAGAAAATCAATAGGCATTATGAGGATAGGTACAAGAAAAATATATTTTAAAGATGATTTTCATAGTTCTATTTACATGGAAGCCAGAATTCAGTTTTTAGTTATATTTTGCTGAGGGAGGCAGGAAGCGTAACTAATTAGCTTAGCATACTCTTGTTCCCAAATGGTTTAGGCATTCTGCTTATATGGAAGGATAGGATGGTATTGGTAAGTGGCTTGCAATCTATTCTTTTTTTTTTTTTCAGATGGCAAAGATAAAAATGCTTTAATGATCTCTAGGAGGAATAACCTAAAATATCTAAATAAAAATATTCCTAACCAGAAATGAAATGAGAGGATGGTACCTGGGTTTAAGAAATATATCGGGCCCGGAGAGATAGCACAGCGGCGTATGCCTTGCAAGCAGCCCATCCAGGACCAAAGGTGGTTGGTTCAAATCCCGGTGTCCCATATGGTCCCCCGTGCCTGAGCAACGCTGGGTGTGGCCCCCCCCCCCAAAAAAAAAGAAAAAGAAAAAAAGAAATATATCACGGGCCCGGAGAGATAGCACAGCGGCATTTGCTTTGCAAACAGTCGATCCAGGACCAAAGGTGGTTGATTGGAATCCTGGTGTCCCATATGGTCCCCCGTGCCTGCCAGAAGCTATTTCTGAGCAGACAGCCAGGAGTAATCCCTGAGCATCGCCGGGTGTGGCCCAAAAACAAAAACAAAAACAAAGAAATATATCACTTAGGTAATTACAGGTATAAGACTATATTTGGGGGGCTTGAGGGATAGCACAACAATCTCTTCTTAAGTACTTAATTCAACAGTTATGAAAGTTAAAGCAAAATAGGCCTATTAGAAAGAAATGATCTAGATCAAAGAAGGAATAGTTAACTGGAAGGTGGATTGGGAGGAGGGTTGGAAGATAGTTCAGCAGTTGCGCGCATGCCTACTTTATTTGAGCTCCTAAGATTGATCATTGACACACATGGACCAAGATATCTGACATACAGAATTGGACATTTTTGTCAGAATCATTGTATTTTGAGTATGGATCCTGCCTTCTAGATTATAAAAAATCACTCTGGGTCCTGATTGGTGAATTTCATACTCTTCATATTTAGAGTGATTATTAATATATAGAGATTAATTGTGGATGTCCTGCTTGTATATATTTTTTCCTTCCCTTTTATATTTTATAAAATGTTCGTATTATTAATGCTTATGTTTTGGATTCAGTATTCTCTTTGTTAACTTAGTCACACATTGAGTTTGTTGCTTTGGTTAATTTTTTTCATGTAGAATTTTCATAATTTTAAAGTGCAGGTTTGGTGGTGGTAAGCTCCATTCAGTTTCTTTTAGAAAAGATTATTTTACGATCCTATTTGAGCAACAATGTTGGAGAATATTGTTGCCTGGCACTTTTTGTTTTCTTTAGTGTGAATATGTTATTTCACTCTTATAGCATATAAGGTTTTTGCTGAGCGGTGAAAGACTTACTGAAATGCCTTTGCCAGTTACATGCATCTTCCCAATCCCATGCATTTTTAAATATTTCTTTGTTATAACAATTTAAAATTTAGGATAGTTTTTTTTTTCCTTATACATCTGGGTATTTTATCAGTTTTTAGACCTGACCTGAGACTTGGAAGGATCTATTTTATAGAGTGAGTGCCTTAGTTTTGTGTCTTTATATTTTGCTCTCTGGAGATTTTTTTTTAACATAATTTTTATTTTGATCATAGTGGCTTACATATTGTTGACAATAATATTTTAGGTACATATTTACATAAAATCAGGGGGGATTCCCATCACCGGTTTGTCTTCCCTACTCCTCCGTTTTTGTCCTACCTTCCATATCCTCTTCCCTCACCCCCATGGCTGCTAGAATATGTGGTCCCCTCTGTACCTATCCTATTACTTCGTAGTCTTACACCTGTTTGGTCCTGATGCCTCCTTTATTTCCCCCTCTAATTGGGGGGCAGGACTAGCTAGTTCAAGTTATGTGGTTTTGTTTGAAGAGGAGAAAAATAATAAACTGGGGTAAAAGTCTAATACGCCGGGAATAAGCAGAATTCTTTTAGAGGCTCTCGCCATCGGTTTGAGAGACGAAGGAGAAAAAGAAGGTGAAACAGTCCACCCCTACGAAATGAAGTGTCAAATATCTATTAAGAGTTCCAACAATAACGCTAAGCACCCCAAAAACAGAACAAAACAAACAAACAAACAAAAAATGTCGTTGTCTTGAGAAAGGCATCATGGCAGAGCCCATGAAGAGGGAAAAGAAGGGGCCTGAGAGATCACATGGAGGCAAGGCGTCTGCCTTTCATGTAGGAGGTCATCGGCTCGAATCTCTGTGCCCCACATGGTCCCTCATGCCCACCAGGGGCAATCTCTGAGCCTGGAGCCAGGCATAATCCCTGAGCACTGCCGGGTGCCACCCAGAAATCTGAAAAGAAGAAAAAAAAAGAGAAAAAAAAAAGGAGAAAAAAAGATAAGTGGGGGGCAATAACTTCAATAACCACACTAAAACAAAGAAATCGACCAAAAATAGATAGGTAAATAAAAATAATAATAGTAGTACATGAAGATAAAACGTAATATATGAAAAATAAACAATGTGGTTTTTTTTTTCCCTCCTGCCCAGGCACAGTAAATATTGGGGTCATTCAAAAAGGGATTCACATGGCCTAAGAGATATGGGATTTCTCCACCCTTGGAGTATATTGTCATAGGATCAACTATAGACTCTGTTCATGATCCTTTATTCTCCCGGTGGTGCATTTGTGGAGTTTGGGAGGCTTCTGCTCCATCCTGAGTGTTATAGTGAGACCTCTGTATCTAGAGATCTCAGTATCTGCACAGTTACAAGGGTGGGACTTATGATGAAGTCAGTCTTTGTGGTTGTAGAAGTTCTGTTCCCTCCGTGTCACTCCAGTCCATCTTCTGTGGTTGGTGGTCTTGGTCTTGGCACTAACCCTGGGATGGCACCTAGGATAGAGCCTTTCCTTGCGTTCCCAGAAGCCCCATTCCGTTACAGTTGTCTCTGCCAGACCTTTGGAACTGGGGATCATGGTTGTTGTGCAGGTCGTAGCTCAAACCCTAGGCTAGGGCTTTTTTATTGGACCCAAGATATATACAGTCTGGTCATGGTTTTAGCAGCCAGTCCTCTGTAAATCGCGTTTTTGGCTTCTGGACCTACCAGCGGGTGACAAATCTTCTGATTTTGTCTTATCGGTGGCTGGTAGGGCAGGATAACCTGCTCTTAAATCAAGTTGTTCCCCTTTTCCTCGGTGTCAGGATATCGTATTAGAACTGGCACTCGTTGGTGTTCCAGCAGTAATAAGGTTGTTCCGGATGGGGTTTGTTACCTGCAGCTATTGTGAAGGACTGTGCCATTTCTGGAGATTTTTTTTATCTTTGGAGGGGAGGGTGGAATTCTGATGTTGCTCAGGGTTTACTTCTAGTTATGTAGTCAGGGGTAACTCCTGATGTTTCACAGGAAACTAACCTATATATGGTGCCAGGAATTGAACATGGGCCAGCTGTATGCAAAACAAGTGCCATAATCCTGTGTGATTGCTCCGGTCCACATTTTTATTTTTAAAGAAATTTGATATTATTAGTAGAATGTCCTGTTGTATTTTTCTGAGTTTGCAATTGGGTTAGTTTCTTTTATTTTTCTGTAGGTGGTACTATGGCTTTGGTGTTGGAGTGTCCTTTGTTTATAATGCCTGTTGTGGAGAGGGTAGAGAAGAGATATATAATCTCAATCACAGCCTTGTTCCTGGGATGGAGGACCAACAGTATTGTTTTCTTCCACTTTATTAAGTTTATGTCTAGGTGTTTTATTCTTTTATTGCTATAAATAGAACTTGTTTTGCTGTCCAAAGGGGCAGTTTTATCTTTGTATTGCTTTATTTAAACACTGTGGTTACAGAATTGTTAATAGTTGGGTTTCAGGCCCGGAGAGATAGCACAGCGGCGTTTGCCTGGCAAGCAGCCGATCCAGGACCAAAGGTGGTTGGTTTGAATCCCGGTGTCCCATATGGTCCCCCGTGCCTGCCAGGAGCTATTTCTGAGTAGATAGCCAGGAGTAACCCCTGAGCACCACCAGGTGTGACCCAAAAACCAAAAAAAAAAAAAAAAAAGTTGGGTTTCAGTCATTGAATGTACACACCATGCAACTATCCAGCCACCAGTGTCCCTGATTTCCCTCTCACCTTCCCTCCCCTGAAGGCATTTTGCTTCTCTCTCTGTCTCTCTCTCACTCCAAGACTGGTTTAAATGAATGAAGGGGTTGCCATGCTTGTCACTTTATCTCCTTTCAGCACCCAGTTCTTGTTCAGAGTGATCAGTTCCAATTATCATTGTCATAGACCCTTCTCTAACTACACTCACCATTCTTTGTGGCAAGCTTTTTTTTTTTTTTTGGTTTTTGGGCCACACTTGGCAGTACTCAGAAGTCACTCCTAGCTTTCTGCTCAGAAATAGCTCCTGGCAGGCACAGGGGACCATATGGGACACCGGGATTCGAACCAACCACCTTTGTCCTGGATCGGCTGCTTGCAAGGCAAACACTGCTGTGCTATCTTTCCGGGCCCTGTGGCAAGCTTCTTAATGGACTGGTCCTCCTGGCCCTCATCTCATCTCTATTGTCTCTGGACAAACTGTACTTTATTTTCCTTATATCCAGAATTATCCTATGTCTTTTCTTCTCCCTATGATGCATTTCACTCAGCAAAAGAATCTCCATGTCCATCCATATATAAGGAAATTTCATGACTTAATGTTTTCTAACAACTTCATAGTATTCCACATGAAAAAATGTTTCATATCACTAATCATCAGTGAGATACAAATTAAAACAATAATGAGATTATCATCTCACACTACAAAAACTGGCACACATCACAATGAACAAGAATAACCAATGCTGCCGTGGATGCAGGGAGAAAGGAAATCTTATTCAGTGCTGCTGAGAATGCTGCCTAGTCCAGCCTTTCTAGAAAATAATATGGACATTCCTCAAAATTGAAATTGAGCTCCCGTAAGATTCAGCAATACTACTCCTAGGGATAAACCCTAGGAACACAAAAACATAATACAAAAAATGCCCTCTGTATTCCTTTGTTAATTTTAGTACTATTTACATTAGCCAGAATCTGGAAACAACCAGAGTGCCCAACGACAGATGAATAACTAAAGAAAATGTGGTATATTTATATAATGGAAAATAATCTAGTTATTAGGAGAAATAAATATATAATAAATATAAAATCTATTACCCCCCCCTTTCTTTTCTTCCTTCAAATTCAGGATTTCTTTTCTGTCTTTTATTTAGCTTGGTTGATTTATCAAGAGGTGTTGGGGGGACCATATGGGACACCAAAGGATCAAACCGCGGTCCGTCCTAAGCTAGCACGCACAATGCAGACGCCTTACTGCTTGTGCCACCACCCTGGCTCCCTTGGTGGCTGTTTTTTATAGCTCATGTTTGCTTGAACTAGTGAGATCTACTTTTGGTCACAAAACTGGTTGTATAATTTTATTTTAATTTGCTGTCTTTATTTAATTTTCATTTCATCCATATGATTCAGGCTATAAATATATATGCTTCTAGATAAGTAAGGATTTTGATTTTGGATAAAGGGCTTACTTTTTAGACTTTTATTGTTTGTATAGTAAGTGGCTTTTCTTTCAAGCTCATCTTTCTGTCATTCCATATTCATATATATATATATATATTTATATATATATATATTTTTTTTTTTTGGATTTCGGGTCACACCTGGCAGTGCTCAGGAGTTACACCTGACCCTACTCTCAGAAATTGCTCCTGGCAGGCTCGGGAACCATATGGGATGCCAGTATTCGAACCACTGTCCTTCTGCATGTAAGGCAAACGCCCTACTTCAAGCTATCTCTCCGGCCCTCCATATTCATATTTTTATAAGTCTATCATGAGATAAGTATTACGCACAGAAATACATCTTGTCCCAAATATGTATTCCAGCAAGAAGGTTTTATAAGCTTACCTTAAGAATTGAGTCACAGAAAGAATAAATAAGATAGACAAATTATTGTCAAGACTCACAAGGAAAAGAGAAAATGCTCAAATAAATTGATTCAGAAGTGAAAGGGGATAAATTATAACAGAACCCCCAGAAATCCAAGACATCATGAAAGCTTATTCTGAACAACTATAAGCTAGAGAACATAGAAGAAATGGACAGATTTCTGGAAACACATAATCGCCTGAAACTGCTCAACATGGATGGAACTGGAAGATATGTTAAATGAAATGAGCCAGAAGAAGGATAAATACAGAATGATATCACTTGTATGTATTTAGAATAACTGCATGAAGATATGCAGTAGTCTAGATGGAAGGTGTCTCGAACACCCTGGGCCCCCGGTGAAGGAAAGAAACTGAGTGGAGGAGGAGTGCGAGGATGGCAGCCAGGGGCCAAGTGGTCTCACATACATTGTGATGTTAAAAAAGAACATCTAAGGACATCTAAACATCTAAGTCAAAATTAACAACAATGGAATCAAGAGACCCAAACTTAACGATCAAAATTTAAAATGGGGTCGGAGCGATGGTGCAAGCAGTAAGGCGTCTGCCTTGCTCGCACTAGTCTAGGACGACCGTGGTTCAATCCCCCAGCGTCCCATATGGTCCCCCAAGCCAGGAGCAATTTCTGAGCGCATAACCAAGAGTAACCCCTGAGTGTCACCGGGTGTGGCCCAAAAAATAAAAATAAATATATTTTTAAAATAGGCTTGTTATACTGGCAGGCTGGGGAATGGGAGGTGGTGGTATGGGATGTATTCTGGGAACATTGGTGGAGGGAGGCCACACTGATGGTACCTTTGCCCCTGATTCATTGTGTGTCTGAAACCCAACTATGAAGGACTTTGTAAATCACAATTGTTTCGGTAAAATAAAATAAAATTAAAAAATAAAAAAGAATTGAGTCATATTCTGAGTCTATATATTGATTTTTTCAAAACCAAGCTTAGGTATAGGAATGTTCATTGATGGGTTAAAAATCTGAACATTTCTTCATTAGGAAGTATTTGCTATTTGGACACTTAATTTCCCAGAAAGGGAGCCTTTCAAGTATAACATTTGGAACTTGTTACAAGTGTTTCTAGAGAAACAATGATAGGATTTATTGATTTTAGACATGGATGGGTTTTGGCTGCTCTCATTTTCTTTTGAATTTGTTTTGTCTGAGTAGTTTTATGAGATGTGTTATGACTTATTGAGATACAATCTCATATCATTTTATACATACTTTGGATCTATACTTCTATTTATATTATTGTAGGATGATAAATCAACGTTGCCTGGTAGATTGTGTAGTTTTTCTGCCTTTCTATTTTTTGGCCAGTATCTTTGAAATCTTAAGTCATGAGTTGCTTTGAGATTAGAGTTTGATATGTACCTTTCTGTAGCCTGTTCCATGATTTAATTAATTAATTTTATAATTATTTCCTTTCCATTTACTTTTATGTGAGTAGGATGTTTTTCTTATGGGTGGTAGTGATATTTCAGAAGTCGAAATAGAATATTCTCATATGTGATAGAGAGTGGCCCTAGAATTTTTATCTTCTGGAAAATTACTTTTAATTCTCATTCATCTGTTTAATTTTTGTCTTTAACTCCTTATATATTACTCCTCATTAATCTTTTTTAATTAACTATACTTGTTTTCATTGCTTTTCATTTCATATTATAAATTTCTGTATTCCCAGTTCTATTTTTTCAAATCTCATACAATTAAAGTTTATTAGAAAAGACACACTTAGGGGCCGGAGAGATTGTGTGTGTGTGTGTGTGTGTGTGTGTGTGTGTGTGTGTGTGTGGTTTTTGGCTCACACCTGGCAGTGCTCAGGGGTTATTCCTGGCCCCAGGCTCTGTGTGTGTGTGTGTGTGTGTGTGTGTGTGTGTGTGTGTGTGTGGTTTTTGTGTCACACCCGGCAGTGTTCAGGGGTTATTCCTGGCTCCTCAGAAATTGCTCCTGGGAGGCACGGGGGACCATATGGGACGCCGGGATTCGAACTGATGACATCCTGCTTGAAAGGCAAATGCCTTACCTTCATGCTATCTCTCCAGCCCCAGGAGTGATTTCTGAGCGAAGAGCCAGGAGTAACCCTGAGTGCTGCTAGGCATGACCCCAAAACCCAAAACCAAAATAAAGAAAAGGAAAAAGAAAAGACACACTTAAATCATGTAGACAGTATGTTTTTAGTTATATTTATTTCTAAAGCAGGTATAATAATTTTATTATGAATAGTCAATTTGGTGAGAACTTTGGGGTATGAACTTTGGGGTATGGAGTTAATAAAATATTTATGAATAGAATTGAATTCTATTTTTTTGATATTTTACTCTTTTTTTTTTTTTTTTTGGTTTTTCGGGCCACACCCGTTTGACACTCTGGGGCCACTCCTGGCTAAGTGCTCAGAAATTGCCCCTGGCCTGGGGGGACCACATGGATGCTGGGGCATCTAACCTCGGTCCTTCCTTGGCTAGCACTTGCAAGGCAGGCACCTTACCTCTAGCGCCACCTCACCGGCCCTGATATTTTACTTTTGTTTTATAAATAAATTCTTTAATTGAATCACTATGAGATACACAGTTAAAAAGTTTTATGATTGAGTTTGAGTCAAACAATGGATGACAACACCTTTTACTAGGCACATTTTCTGCCACTAATGTTCCCAGTTTCCCTCCCACTTTCCTTGCCACCCTGTCCCCTGCCTGCCTCTGTGACAGACATCCCCCACCCCCATCTCCTCCTCTTTCTCCCGCTCTCTCCCATTTTTTCCTTTTATACACTGTGGTTTGCAGTATTGTTACTGAAGGTGTAGCATGCATATCACTATTGCTTTTTTTTTTTTTTTTTTTTTTTGGTTTTTGGGTCACACCCGGCGGTGCTCAGGGTTACTCCTGGCTGTCTGCTCAGAAATAGCTCCTGGCAGGCGCAGGGGACCATATGGGACACCGGGATTTGAACCAACCACCTTTGGTCCTGGATCGGCTGCTTGCCAGGCAAACGCCGCTGTGCTATCTCTCCGGGCCCACTATTGCTTTTCAGCCTCAGTACTTGTTCTGAGTGATCAATTCCAATGGTCATAGTCATAGTGGCCCCTTCTCTACCCTAATTGCGCTTTCCCACAATTTGTGACACGCTTCCTGCCATGGACTGGTCCTCTTGACCCTCATTTCTGTTGTCTTTGGATATTATTACCATACTGGTTTCTTTTTTAATATCTCAAAAATGTCAATCTACCTTTCTCTGACTTGTTTCACTTAGCATAATACTCTATGTCCATTCATGCATAAGCAAATTTTATGACTTTGTTTTTTTCTAACAGCTTCCTAGTATTCTATTGTGTAGATGTACTACATACAAGTTTCTTTATATACTCTTTTTTTTTTTTTTTTTTTTTTTTTTGGTTTTTGGGCCACACCCGGCGTGGCTCAGGGGTTACTCCTGGCTGTCTGCTCAGAAATAGCTCCTGGCAGGGACACCGGGATTCGAACCAACCACCTTAGGTCCTGGATCGGCTGCTTGCAAGGCAAACGCCGCTGTACTATCTCTCCGGGCCCATAAGTTTCTTTATATACTCTTGTGTTCTCGGGCACTTGAGTTGTTTCCAGATTATGTGAATTATTGTAAATAGTGCTGCAGTGAACTTAGGAGTGCAGGGAGCTTTGTCTAGGGCCTGTATGTTATATTCTTAGAAGAGATATTGCTGAATATTCCTAATTCTTATAACACAGGTTGTTTTGACACAATGAAAGCTATCCTGATCAGAATGCCAGCCATAGACTCCCTTTTCAATCTTTTCAGCCCCAAAGGATAGAAAAACATTGCTCTATATAAATCTTTGTGTTTCTGTTAATTCCCACTGAAAAAATTTTCTTCTGCTATTCTGTGTTTATGTAATACTCTTATCTCTTTCAGCTGCCAGTGCATAACTTCTTCTGTCTTTGTATTTTGCACTTCTTGGCTTTCTCAGGTTGTCAAAGAGATGAACATATGGTTCTTACAGGAATATACTTCCAATATATTCATATTAATATGTGATATTGTATGTGTGATTTATATTTATCTGGTTTTGCCTTCTTTGTATTCTTTGACAAAGACAGTCACTTTCTGCAGATTTACAGCTTTGCAGGTTATTTATTCATTCCTCTTCTTTTCACTATTGCAAGTAACTCAGTATAGAGCTACCCTACTCTTTAAATTCTGATTGTACTTAATTTTGGTTGATAGGCATGGTCTGCTTGGTCTAAGGCAAATTACTTCTACTTCCTTTATCAAATTTATGGTCTTTGAACAGGGGAATTTTGTTTAAGGAATCTTAAATGGTTGTTATAATGGATATTGAGATAAAGCTTATCAAGAGGCTGATCCAATCTCATCTCAGAAATCAGTGTAAATGAAAAATAGGTTTGTGTGAACATTTTTTGACAAAGTAAAAAAAATTCTTTTGGGGGGCCACTGCAGGTGGTGCTTAAGGATTGATTATTCCTGGATCTGTATTCAGAAATTACTCCTAGTAGGTTTAGGACCATATGGGATGCCAGGGGTCAAACCTGATCACCCACTTACAAGGCAAGTGCCCTGCCTGCTCTGCTATCACTACAGCCCCTGTCTACAGAAATTTTATTTCATCTTCTTCCCAGCCCTTTTATGAGTATTTACGTGTATATAAGTGTATATATGTGTATTTATGTCATTATCACCATGACACATACCTAATTTTAGCTTTAGGGTTTAAAAATTTTTTTTATTGAATCATTATGAGATAAAGTTATAAAGTTACTGATGGTTAGTTTCAGTCATACAGTGTTCTACTACCTACCCATCTCTTCACCAGTGTTTATTTCCCACCACCAGTTTTCCTCATGTCTTCCATTCCCTCAGCCTCTCTGTGGTAGACACATTTCTTTTTTTTGTTGTGTTTGGGCCACACCAGTGACGCTCAGGAGTTACTCCTGGCTATGCATTCAGAAATCACTCCTGGCTTGGGGGACCATATGGGATGCTGGGGGATCGAACCTCATTCTGTCTTAGGCTAGTGTGGGCAAGGAAGATGCCTTATACCCTGAGCCACCACTCTGGCTCCTGTGGTAAACACTTTTATTTCTCTTTCTCTCTCTCTCTCTCTCTCTCTCTCTCTCTCTCTTTTGTCTCTTCTCTGTCTCTTCTCTCTCTTCTCTCTTTCTCTCTCCTCTCTCTTCACTCTCTCTTCTTTCTCTCTCCTCTCTCTTTTCTTTCTCCTCTTTCTTTTCTGTCTCTTCTCTTTCTCTTCTCTGTCTCTTCTCTCTCCTATCTTCTCTCTCCTCTCTTCTTTCTTTCTCTCTCTCTTCTCTCTCTTCTCTTCTTTCTCTTCTCTCTTTTTCTCTCTCCTCTCTCTTCACTCTCTTCTTTCTTTCTCTCTTCTCTCTCTCTCTCTCTCCCTCTCTCTCTCTGTCTCCTGTCTTTTCTATTTTTCCTTTTAAGCACCATGGTTTGCAATACTGTTAAAGTTAGGGTATCATGCATATCATTTTACCTCCTTTTAGCACCCTGCTCTTGTCCAGAGTAATCAATTCCAACTATTATTATCATATTGATACTTTGGGGTGGGAGTCACACCCGGTGGTGCTCAGGGGATACTCCTGGCTCTGCACTCATAAGTTATTCCTGGCAGGCACGGGGGACCATATGGAATACCAGGATTTGAACCATCGTCTGTAGGGCAAATGCTCTACCACTATGCTATCTCTCTGGCCTCTCTTGATACCTTCTTTGTTCTAACTACACCCCCCTCATTTTATTATCTTTTGGTATTATTTGGTATTATTCTTATATTATGCTTTTATTTTTATATTTTTGTATTCCAAAATGAGTGTGATAATTCTGTCTGACCATACAAACAAATGTGATCATTCTTCCTCTGACTCATAATCAACATGATACTTTCATGTCTGTGTATGTCTAAGCAAATTTCATGACTTAACATTTTCTAACAGCTGCATAATATATTCCATTGTGTTCATGTACTATAGTTTCTTCACCCCCTCATCTGTTATTGGGCACTTGGATTATATCTGGATTCTGGCTATTGTAGATAGTGCTGCAATGAACATAGAAATGCAGGTACCTTTTCTGTATTGGTTTTTTTGGGTACCTAGAATGTTTTAGAAATTGTTATTCTTAGAAATTGCTAATGCTGGGCCTGGAGAGATAGCACAGTGGCGTTTGCCTTGCAAGCAGCCGATCCAGGACCAAAGGTGGTTGGTTCGAATCCCGGTGTCCCATATGGTCCCCCGTGCCTGCCAGGAGCTATTTCTGAGCAGGCAGCTAGGAGCAACCCCTGAGCACCGCCGGGTATGGCCCAAAAAACAAAAAAAAAAAAAAAAGAAAAAAAGAAAAGAAATTGCTAATGCTGGGTCCTATGGGAACTAAATCTTTTGTTTTCTGAAAAGTTTACTTGTTGTTTTCCCAAAAGGTCAAATCAGCCTGCATTTCCACCAGCAGTGAATGAGAGTCCCTTTCTTCATGTATCTGTGCCAGCACAGGTTGTTCTTGTTCTTTTTGATGTGTGCCAGTCTCTGTGTTGTGAGATGATATCTCATTGTTGTTTTGATTTGCTTCTTCATAATGATTAATGATGTGAAACATTTTTTCATGTGCTTTTTTGGCTATCAGTTTCTTTTTTGAGGATGTTTCTGTTCATCTGCCCATTTTTTTTTATGACGTTGAGATTTTTTTCCATTTAAGCTATACCTTATCTTATATATCTTAGATAATAATCTCTCTTCTTTTGGGGGGGGGCCACACCTGGCGGTGCTCAGGGGTTACTCCATATGGGACATATGGGACACCGGGATTCGAACCAACCACCTTAGGTCCTGGATCGGCTGCTTGCAAGGCAACCACCACTGTGCTATCTCTCTGGGTCCAGATATTAATCTCTTATCACATATATATTGAGTGAATAATTTCTCCCATTCTATGGGTGATCTTATTTTTTTTTAAAAAAAACTTTAGGATTACAAGATTGCTCATATTATAGTCATTATTTTTCACAGATAAAGTTTCTGTGGGTAGTCTTTGTATCCTAGTTATCATTTCCTTTGAGATACAGAAGGACTTAATTTAAGTTAGTACCATTTGTTTATTTTGTTTCTACTTGATTGGGTCAGTGGTGTTTCATCATTGAAGATGCCTTTAGTTTCACTGTCATGGGGGTTCTGCTTATATTTTCCTGTATGTATCTTATGGTTTCAGGTCTGATATCAAGATCTTTAATCCATTTTGATTTGACTTTTGTGCTTAGTGTAAGAAAAAGGTCTGAAAATAAAAAGAAAGAACTCTGAGTTCACTTTTTGGGGGCAGCATATATCTAATCAGTATTCCCAGCACAACTGTGAAAGAGGCATTCCTTTACTCTTCATAATTTTGTCCCTTTATAGGAGATTAACTGATCCTATATGTAAGGTCAATATTACTCAATTCAGTTCCACTGCAAGTGACTCTGGTTTTATTCAATACTGTGACATTTTAATTACTACTGCTTTGTATTAGTTTGAACTTGGAGAAATTGATGCTTTCCATCTCTTTTACCCAAAGATTGCTTTAGATATTAGGAGGAGGAGGAGGATGTTATTATTCAGATGAATTTCAGGAGTTATTTTCTTGATGGAATACTTATTAGTGACAAGATGTGCTTCTGTGTATAACACTTACCTCATGCTGGATTCATAAGAATGTGAATATGGAATGAAAGCAAGATGAGCTTGGAAGAAAAGCCACTGTAAAATGCTAAAGAGTAAGCCCTTCATTTAGAATCCTTACTTATCTCATATGCATCATTTATCAAATAATGTATAAGTTCTTAACCTGAGTCACCACTGTAACATGGATGAAATGAAAATTAAATACATGGGGCCAGAGAGATAGCATGGAGGTAAGGCATTTGCCTTTCATGCAGAAGGTCATCAGTTCAAATCCTGGCGTCCCATATGGTCCCCCATGCCTGCCAGGAGCAATTTCTGAGCATCGAGCCAGGAATAACCCCTGAGCACTACGGGTGTGACCCAAAAACCACACATACACAAAAAAAAAAAAAAAAAAAGAAAAAGAAAAAAAATTAAATACATACAGCAGATTAAAATCATACAACCAGGCAGTCTTGTGACCAGAAGTAGACCTCACTAGTTCAAGCAAACATGAGCTATAAAAATAACCGCCGACTCTAGAACCTGCAAAAGTTGTGGTAGTTTCAGAAAGATAACCTGTTACAACTAGAAAATAACTTTTAAAGAAAATTAAATAATACAAGACAACTTAAAAAATAATACACTGATGGTATACTTTATAACAATGTGTAAGTTTATACTTGTAACTTTATAACATCCCCAATTTAACCTACTAATTAAAAGTAATTCCCAGTCAATATTTCAAAGTTCTGTTTGTATGAATACTGATAGTTGATTCTAAAGTAAGTTTCAAAATATACAGACTAAGAGTATGCAGGACAGTTTTGAAGAAAAAGGTCTTTCATGCAAAAAAGCAAGACATTGTAATCTACAGTACAATATAATGTAATATAAAGATCAAAATGCCAATCTGGGGATACATACAGCTCAGAAGATTGGAAAACACGAGGCACAATTGTGAATGGCATTGCTTTCTTGAATAACTCTACTCTTTCACACTTTCATTATTTGTATATAGGAAAGCATGAACTTTTGCATATAGAATGTGTAGCTGCCACTTTACCATACAAATGATTGTTTCTAGAAACTATTTTGTAGAGTCTTTACCATTTTCTAAATTTAATATGTCATCAAAAATAGTGAGAACTTGATTTCTTCCTTTCCTATCCTGTCCTTGTTATCTTCTTCATGCCTATTGCTATGATATATAGTTCCAGAAATATATTGAATAAAAGTGGGCGACCTTGTCTTGTGCTTGGTATTAGAGAGAAGGCTTTTAGTTCCCCACTGAGGATTATGTTTGCTGTAGGTTTGTGGTAAATGGCTTTGGCTTTATTGAGGAAAATTAATTTACCATTTGTTGAGAGTTTCTTTTTTTCCTTTAAACTCTTTAAATTAAACACCATGATTACAAGCATGATTATAGTTGGGTTTCAGTCATAAACAGAACACCCCCCTCTTCACCAGTGCAACATTCCCACCACCAATGCCCCCACCCCCCACCTGTATTCCAGACAAACATTCTACTTCTCTCATTAACATTGTCATGCTAGTTGTTAGCGTAGTTATTTCCCTAACTGCACTCACCACTCTTTGTGAGCTGGTCCTTCCGACCCTCGTCTGTATTGTCTCTGGGCATTATCACCTATAATGTCTTTAATTTTTCTTAAAGCCCATAGATAAGTGAGACTATTCTGCGTTCAGAGTTTTTTTTTTTTAATCATCACTGGGGCTCTTGTCAGATGCTTTCTCTGTATCTTTTGATATGATCAAATGATTTTTTTTTATTTTGTTATTGTTTATTATATTGATTGATTTGTGTATGTTAAACCATCCTTGCACTCTACTTGGTCATGATTTATAAGATTTTTGATGCATTGTTGGATTCTATGGTAATATTTTGTTGAAGATCTTTGCATCTGTGTTCACTAAGGGTGTTAGCCTATAACTCTTTATTGTGATGTCTCTGTTTTTGGCATCAAGGTGATGTTTGCTTCTTAGAAGCTGTTTGGTAGTGTTTCTGTTTCTTTTATTTCCGGTTTTTTTTTTGTTTTGTTTTGTTTTTTTGGTTTTTGGGTCACACCCGGCAGTGCTCAGGGGTTACTCCTGGCTGTCTGCTCAGAAATAGCTCCTGGCAGGCACGGGGGACCATATGGGACACCAGGATTCGAACCAACCTCCTTTGGTCCTGGATTGGCTGCTTGCAAGGCAAACACCACTGTGCTATCTCTCTGGGCCCTATTTCCGTAATTTAAAAAAAAAAATTCTTGAAAGAACTCATCTGCGAATCTGCCTGGACTCATTGTTTTGCTTTTAGATAACTTTTGATTACTGTGTTGATTTCTTTGTAAGTGATAGGCCTGTTTAGGTGTTCTATATTTCTTGTTTCAGCCTTGAGAGATTATAGGAATTCATTTCCTCTAATCTCATGGTATGAAGGTTGTCAAAATAATTTCTTACGATTCTTTGAATTTCTGTGTTGTGATGTTCCCCTTTTTGTTTCTGATTCAGTGTATTAGAATTCTCTTTATCTCTTTCTTTGTAAATCTTGATAGTGGTTTATCGATCTTTTTTATTTGTTTAAAGAACCAGCTTTTAGTTTTATTGATCTTTTGATTTTATTTATTTATTTTTATTTTGTGGAGCTGGTGGTGAAGATTTCAATTCATTAAATTGTGCTCTAAGCTTTATTACTTCCTTTCATCTGCTGTCTATCGTGCCCCTGGTCATTTCCCCCTTTTTTTTTAACTTGTTCAGTTTATGTGGACTTTCTTCTTTCTTGATGAATGAACCTATGAACTTCTTCTTAACATGGTTTTGCTCGGTTTGGGTCAACCCGGCAGTGCTCAGGGGTTACTCCTGGCTTTATGCTCAGAAATCGCTCCTGACATGTTGCAAGTCAGCCCTTGATGAGGTTGACTGATGGAGGGATGGAAGATGAGACCTTTCTCCTCCAGCTCGGACCACGCGTCTCTTACCCTGTTCAGCCGGCGGTTCTGAGGTGAATGTAGCAGGAAAAAAGCCAACAGGCTGTCAGGCTTCCGAAGAAAACAGCTCTTTATTCCGTGAAGAGGCCAAAGCCAAAAGGCCCCAGAATAGGCCCCAGGAAAAAAAGCCCTTCGCCTTTCACAGACCCTTGTTTTATACCCCAGAATCAGGTACCACCCAATGGTGGGATCAGGTACCACCCAATGGAGGGATCAGGTACCACCCAATGGTGGGAGCAGAATCAGGTGCCACCCTAGGGTGGGAGCAGAATGCCAGGTCACACACCAGGGTAGGGCACAATCACCGATCAGGGTAGGGTCAGTAACATAATAATCCCATTGAAATGTTTATATACACAACACTGGCAAACTCTAGGGACCATATGGGATGCCAGGATTCGAACCATCGACCTTCTGCATGCAAGGCAAATGCCTTACCTCCATGCTATCTCTCTGGCCCCTTTATTTCTTTTTTTAACCCACTGATTGTTCAGTAATAAGCTATTTAATTTCCAAGTATTTGCCTTGTTTCTCCATTTCTGTTTGTGATTAACTTCCATTTTCAGTTCATCATGGCCTGAGAAGGTAGTTGATTTACTTTCTATCCTCTTGACTTTGTGGGTTAATGCTTTGTGCCCCAGCATGTGTATATTTCTGGAGAATGTCCCATGTGTACTTGAGAAGAGTGGCTATTTGGGTGTGGGGGTTTAAAAGCCTCATATATATCTATAAAGATTCTCTCCTATTCCTTCCTATACACAAGTATTTCTATACTGAGCTTTAGTGTAATGATCTATCAAGAGGTGACAGAACAGTATTGATGTCTCCTACTGCTATTGTGTTGCTATGGGTATCTTCCTTTTAACTTTGTTAAAAGTTTAAACATTTTTCTGGACCCTTATTAGGTGTATATATGTTCAGGTGTGTTCTTCATTTTCTACATATCCCTTGATTATCAAAAAATGATCTTCACTGTCTCATATCCTTTTTGAGCCTAAAGTCTATGTGATCTGATTTTAGTATGGCCACCTAAGGGGGTATTTGCTTGACTAATTTTGTTCCAATCTTTGATTTTGAGTCTGTGTTTGCTCTGACTATTCATTTGTGGTATGGGTTTTTTGGTGGTGTTTTTTTTTTTGGGGGGGGGGTGGGGGGTGGTCATCGGTAAAGTTTTGGATTCTTTTTTCTAGTTTAACCTACCACTGTTTCTCTTAATTGGTGCTTTTAGTCCATTGATATTAGAGTTTATTATCATAAAGTTTTATGCCACCATTTTATAGGTTTGGTGTGTTTGTGGGATTCATTTTGTTTTAAAATAACCAGCCCCTTTAGTTCTTCTCCTAAAGATGGTTTTAAGTCTATGAAGTTAGTCTGTGAAGTATGTATCATTCCTTAAAATCTAAATGAGAATTTGGCTGCCTAAGCTGTTTTGGTGAGTTGTTCATGTATTGAGTTTTTCACTATATACCACCACTGTCTTTGGGTCTGCACAGTTTTATTTGGTAAATCTGTTGTAAATCTTAAAGGTCCTTCCTTCCTTCCTTCCTTCCTTCCTTCCTTCCTTCCTTCCTTCCTTCCTTCCTTCCTTCCTTCCTTCCTTCCTTCCTTCCTTCCTTCCTTCCTTCCTTCCTTCCTTCCTTCCTTCCTTCCCTCTTTCCTTCCCTCCTTCCTTTCCTCCCTCCTTCCTTCCTTCCCTCCCTCCCTCCCTCCCTTCCTTCCATCCTCCCTCCCTCCTTCCTTTCTTCTCTTCTTTTTTTGGCTCTTGCTGCTTACAGTTTTATCTCTATCTATGGTTTTCATCATTCTGATTCAGTTGTACTGTGGGTGTGTTTTTGTATCTATTTTTTTACCTAGTACCCTTTCAGACCTCCAGGATGTAGATACATACATTTTCACCAGTTCTGGGAACTTCTCAGCAATTATGTGTTTGCTTTAATTTATCGTAGGGGTTATCTTTCTCTGGGACTCTGATGATTCGTATGTTGTTTCTTTTGTATTCATTCCAAAGTTCTCTTGTCATCTGTTCATATATTTTGAGACCCTTTTTTTTTTTTGAGACTTTTTTTTTTAATCTATTGTTTTCTGAAGGTTTTCTGCACTTTATCTTTGAACTCACTGATTTGTTTCTCAGTTGCTGTTACTCTGCTGGGAAGGCCTTCCAGTAATATTTTTATTGTGCCTACCAAAGTTTTTCAGTTCTGTCATTTCTATTTGTATTTTCCTCATTTCTCTCTCATATTCTTTTATTTTGTTGGCAGCTCATTCTGCTGTTTCTTTGAGCTCATTAAGCATCCTAATAACTTCTACCATGAAGTCCTTTTCAGAATAATTATATAGGGGGTAATAATTATATAGGGGGTATGCTGGGTCTTCAGCAATATAATCTTTGCCAACTAGTTGTGGTGGGCTTTTGTATGGCTTTACCATGGTTCCTTTAGTAGTCTTAAGGTGTATATTTCCTAAGTTATTGTCAGACTATTCCTCATTGCCAGGGAGGTATCTAGAGGAGCTTTATGGAGGTGGGAAATTACCTTGCAGCTGCCTTTACAGCCACCTATTTGGAAATCCATGCCCCATACTTAGCTTCTGACCTGTGGCCTGTGGCCGCAAGACTATTTGTTTAGGTCGATTACTGTATTTTCCGGTGTATACGATGACTTTTGAAACAAAAAAAGTCAACCGAAAATCGGAGGTCGTTTTATACACCGAGTATATCCCGAAAAATGTTTTAATATACCGCTAAATGAAAATTGTCTGAATATTGCCACAAAACGAATTTTCCAACTCGATCCTGCACCAATCACTGCAAGGCTGCTCAGACCGCCTCTCTAACTCATCCAGTCCAAGCAGGCTTTTTATGCATGCAAATTAGACAATGTTCTGGACCCTAATCTACACTGTCAAAAGCTTGCTCAGATTGGCAAGAGTCAGAGAGGAAGTCTATGACAGTATAACCTTTGAGCCTTTGCTTGTTGTGATTGGCTCACTGTGGTACATACAGTAGCAGCACAGGAACGTTCTGTCTGATACAGCGAATATAGGCCTAAACCCATGTTTTAACTGCAAAATTAGGGGGTCGTCTTATATGCCGGCAAATATGGTAAGTCACTCTATTGTGTTTCATATGCAAACCCCTCTAACCTCCCATTCAGAAAACCATATTTCTTGCTTTTAGTTTTTTTTTTTAATTAAACACTCTTAAGTATTGCTCTAGTATTATATATTCTTCTAAAAAGCCAACACCTCCACCTTTCCTAAAGCTTTCTGAGAATCACTTCTACTTTGAGCAGTTGTTAGAATGATGCTCTTCTATGGATATCTGCTAGATCTCAAAGTTCATTATGAATTTAAGTAGTGACATAGTTATGTCTTAGAACAGAAATAGACTGTTCAACAGATTCCTTTTCCTCAGAAACAAGGAGGATATAGGAAGTCAGCATAGGGCCCTACTTGGAGATTCAAGACATATATCTCCTAGAAAACCACAATGGGGAAAGAAGCCTCTGTGCTTGCCTTTCCAGGATATCAAGAGTTTCTGTTTCCAGTGAGTCAAGTAAAGCAAAGTATTGCTTACAGCAGCTCAGCAAAGTATTTTGCAGTAGGTTGCAAGTAACATCTAAGCAATAAAGATTCTATGCCAGGCCTGACTCCCACAGGCACATTCCCATTTCTAATCAGGCACCTCATTGGGGACCCTACCTATATCCAATTTGGATGAAAAACAACACTAGGTCTTTTACTCTGTTTGAGCCTTCTTTTTAGGTGTTCTGTTTCTCTAATAAACTTTATTTATTTCTATAATTCGATTTCTTTCACAAACCAACTTCTCTTTTTTTTAATATAAATTTTTTTATTTAAGCACCATGATTACAAACATGATTGTAGTTGGGTTTCAGTCATAAACAGAACACTCCCCTTCACCAGTGCAACATTCCCACCACCAATGAATTCGAGACAGACATTTACTACAGTTATATATAATTTTTAAGTTTAGTAAGCTATTTTTGTTTCTTTCTTAAAAGATAAGTGTTAAAAAAAATACAGTAGTAACGGTGTGAGAGTGGCAGTCGTCATTGTTTGCATAGGCCCAGCAAAATATGGGGAAAACAGAAAAAAAGCCTTCGCCTAATTACAAGGAGGCCTCACCCCTGAAGTTTTCTGGCACAAGACCGACTCTGGGCTCCAGGCATACGAGGCTGCCCAACCTCTGAGTCATTCTCCATGGTCCAGGCGAAACTTTATCGCACATTTTTCGCTGTTGCTGGTACCAGGTTCCTGTAGTTAAAGATTCTGTTTTCTGTGCATTTCCTTCATCAAGTCAGTTTGATGTGGAGTGTCCTCTAGTTTCACTTCACCGTTAGATGAGGAGACACCTGCCCTGAAAGCAGGTTGTTGCTGTTGATAAGTTGTCTGGGCATTAAGAGAGCACTCTTTGGAGTAAGTCAATGCCAGAGCAGTGGTAGGGTCTTCCCTGGTAGAAGTTTACTTCCTGGTAATGTTATAGAAAATTGTGGTTGCTTCCATAGATGGTATCCATGGTTCAGGGGTGTAAAGGCAGCACTCATTCTTCTGAGACCTGAGCCAAGTTATTATGCCAATGTTCAGGATATAAGGCCTAACTGCATTACAAAAGTTGTGATCCTATCTCTATTAGATAAGAACTTGTTTGCATAATGTAATATTTTCCCATTTTAATATACCTATGCAAAAGAGGAACAATGCCACAAGGTATTATTGGTACATCTGGGGGTCAAGGAAACAAGTCCAACATTCCCTGTAACTTGGTTCTAACATGAATTCTATACAGAGAGACTTTTCTACTAAAATTCCTTACTGAACAGACACCAAAGGGGAGTAAAAACAGACCAAAAAAAAAAAAAAAAAACAGTGGGCAAAATTGTCACTATATAAAAGGATATTCAAAAAAGAGTTATAGATGTTGGGGCCGGAGAGATAGCATGGAGGTAAGGCGTTTGCCTTTCATGCAGAAGGTCATTGGTTCGAATCCCGGCATCCCATATGGTCCCCTGAGCCTGCCAGGAGCAATTTCTGAGCGTGGAGCCAGGAGTAACCCCTGAGTGCTGCCAGGTGTGTTCCAAAAACCAAAAAAAAAAAAAAAAAGTTATAGATGTTAAGAGAATACATCTAAGATATACAAAGGAGATACACATGTCCCTTTTATGTCTTTAGATATAGTCGGGTGGGTGAGGGTGTTGATTGGGTGTTGGTCTGTGATTTGGCCACTTGGAGGCTGCAAAGGACTCCCAGCAGTCTTATATCAGGAATCGTCTATGGGTCGAGGTTTCTCAGAAACTGAGTATGGTAGCAAGTACAGGTACACAGTGAAAAAAGATGGAGGACAGGAGGCCGCTGGGAGTAGATTAATAGGAACAGAGTATTGATTTCTTCTCAGGGTGAGATTTAGTTTTTCACTTTAGGAGCTGACTGGAAGCTGGCTTGAGTGAGAATAATAATCTGCTTCATAAGGAGCAAAGAACTGAGGGTAAAAATGGTTAGATGTGGGATAATAGGCATTGGGGGTGAGAGTAAAGGACTGTAAATGAGCCTGTAAGGTGATGAACCAATTGGGTAAGGAAAGTATACAATGTAGACATTATTTATATTGTAAACATGGATGATAACCCTATGGTATCCTATTAAACTGTCTATAATTTATGCATGGGGGCTATTGCCCCCACACAGATAAACCAACTTCTTAAGTTTACTTGTTATAAATAAAGTTGAGGTGAACATTTTAATTAGTTTTGCTATGATTTTTTTTATCACTTTAAAAACTCAGAATTTTAGGAATATAATTATAAGGTCAAGATATTTGAGTATTTTTCAAAATTTTCACTTGTATTATTATGTTACTTTCCAGAGTGTTTGTACTACATCACTGATGTTCTTTCACCATCAGTGAATGAGTAATCCTCTCTTGCTAAACGTCAGGCACAGCATTGAATTTTGCTATTTAAAAAAAATCATTGCCAATTTGATAAGCCAAATGGTTCCTCGTTACTACTTACATTTGCATTTGTTGATTACAAGTAACTTAGTACCATACTTTAGAAGACCATTTTATCTTGTTTTGACACAGCCCTAACTAGAATTCATCTTGAATTGCAACTGTCAAGATAAATCATGGAAATTAAAAGATGTAGTCTCAGAATATAATAACCTCATCCAGAGTTGGTAGCAATGAAAGAATCCAATTAGGAATAACAGTTTTAACTCATAACTGCATATTTCAAAACTTTTTTTGGTGGATTTTTACATAAACAGAAAGGAAAATAATATAAAAATTCTTATGTAACTGTGATCTTAGCCTTAACAATGATCAGCATTATGTTTCTTGTTTCTCTATTTCCCTACCTTTTTTATTTTAGTGATAGAACTCACGGGGGTATTTTAAGTTAAATAAATAATACTACTTTATCCATGAATATTTCTATTTGACTATCTGGTTCCATCACTTTGCACATATTTCTCTCATTTTATTCTTTTCTCCCGCTCCCCTATTTTCCTCATTGTAGTAGGAAATGTCATTAATATAAAAAGTGCACAGTATAAATGAACAGCTAGGTGATTTACTATAAAATGGACATACTTCTGTACCCCAAACAAACTCAAGAAATAGAGAATTAAGAGCACCCACTCTCTGCATTCACCTCCTATACCATTCATATGTGTTCCTCATGCTCATTACTCCCTTTCTGTTTAAAAGTGATGTCTATTTGACTTCTAATATATAAGGTAATTTCCCCTGTTTTTGATCTTTGAGATAGAATCGTGCAATTTATATTCTTTTGTGTGTATTACTTTACTTGTTTATAGGTTTATTTGTAATATACACAGCTTTAGTCCATTTTTATTTTATTGTCTATCACAACTTGCTCACGTTACTATTGAGGAATATTGACATTACAGTTCTGAGGCACTGTAAATTGTCTGACTAATCATATTTCTATATGTTACTTTTAGTTTACACATGTACTTATTTATGCTGACTTATGTCTGTGATTGGAATTTATGGAAAGCTCATTTACCTAGAATAGAATATGCCACGCACTGTCTGTAGAAATATGTGAATTTACATTCCTGACAGCAGTAGTGACTTTGCTGCCACTTTTTTAAAATCAGTCTGTGTAGTATTCTGTATCATCTCATTTAAAAAAAATGTATCTTGGGGAGGGCACCACACCTGGGTCTCTTAGGGGTTACTCCTTGCTCTGAGCTCAGAAATCACTCCTGAAGGCTTGGGGGAACCATATGAGATTCTGAGGATCGAACGTGGGTAAGCTGCATGCAAGGCAAATGTCCTGCCTACTGTGCTATTGCTCTGGCCCCAGTATCATCACAGTTTCAAAGCTATTCTGTGGCTTGTGATGAAGCTCAGCCATATAGAACTTGTCTTTCAATCATGAAAACCAGGGTTTTATCCTTGCTCAACCCCACAATACAGCAAAAACTTTTCTTCCTCCAGTGTACAAGAACATTTATGACATCTATTGATTTTTATTTTATATTGTCTTAATGCTTTGTATGAATTATGTGTTTTGCATCTGTTTTTCTCTGTACATATGTATATTTTGCTTTGTCTCTGTATAGCTCATCTTTTAATAAAGAGAAATTACAATTTTTTTAATTTTATTTTTTTTTATTATTTTAATTATGACAACAAAGATGCAAAGAAAGAGGACAGGGTAAAGTTACAGTGGAAGCCCAATCACCCATAAACAGGATTCTCGGTAGTCCCATCGATGATATCCCAGCCTTGAACTTTCAGCCAAAGAACATTAAGAAAAACAAAACTGAACCCATGTACAATACAATTACTTTGTCCCTCAAATCCCCAGTTGTAGTACATACTATTTCTTAGCAGCACACCATATAATCTAAAGACATTAGACTTATGTAACTCCTTAAACATTGAGGGCAAAGTACATTTATCTAGTTCCATGCACATGCTTACTAGTTTAAGTTAACCTCAAAAGTTTTAGTGGGTTGTTTTTCTTAAGGATTGGAGTCAAGGGAACATAGTAAAAAACGATATTAAAGTGGCATTTGTTTGCATAGGCCCACTAAAACATAAGGGACATGGAAAGAAAAATTATGGTCTAAATACAAGGAGACCCTACCCCTGAAGTTTCCTGGCACAGGACTGACTCTAGGCTCCAAGCAAACTAGTTTGTCCAATTCAAGTCATTGTTTGTAGTGGCAATACACCTCCATTCCTCACATAGTCTCTGTTGTTGGTATCATGCTTCTGTATTAAAGATCCTGGAGTCTGCATATCCCATATTGCAGTCAGGATGGTGCAGAGCAAGAAATTACAATTTTAATGTACTTAAGCTTAACATTCTTTTCTGTTTCTCCTTATAAATTGAGAAAGTCAAGAAAAGATTCTCGATTTGTAGAAATTGTTTTTTATTTCATTTTTGTTGTCATTTTTATTTCTTTTATTCTTTTCTGTACCTAAATATGTATTTTATTACAAAAAAACATTTATGGGCTACACCTGGCTGTGTTCATAGTTTCCTCCTGGCTCTGTGCTCAGAAATCACTCCTAGTAGTTTTTACAGTTCTATTTGCAGTGCTGGGGATCAAACCTGAGTGAATTATATGCAAGACAAGCACCATACCTGTTGTATTTTCTCTCAGGCCTTGAAATCATTTTTTTTTGGGGGGCTTTTGGGCCACACCCGGCAGTGCTCAGGAGTTTCTCCTGGCTGTGTGCTCAGAAATAGCTCCTGGCATGCACAGGGGACCATATGGGACACCGGGTTTCGAACCAACCACCTTAGGTCCTGGATTGGCTGCTTGCAAGGCAAACACCGCTGTGCTGTCTCTCCGGGCCGAGGCCTTGAAATCAGTTTTTAAGTGGGCATTCATTTACCCTACATCAGGGGTCTCAAACTCGCGGCCCGCAAACGGCTCTCCATACAACATTTTGTGGCTCTGCCCTAGAGGAATCTTTTTTTGTTTTGTTTTGTTTTGTTTTAGTTGTTTGGGTCACACCCTGAATGTTCAAGGCTTACTACTGACTTTACACTCAAGGATCACCCCGACTTTGCCTTCTGCGGCCCCCAGGTAAATTGAGTTTGAGACCCCTGCTACATGATTATCCATTTGACCCATTACTATTTATTTCGAATATTATCCTTTTCCATTCTATCAACAATGACAATTTTTGTAATAAATCAGGTGTGTCTGCATGTGTTTGGGGACTATATTGTCCTGCTGCTCCACTAAAAACTAACACCACTTTGAATTAATTATATAATTGATTACATAGTTATATATAATATTTAATATATAATATAGTTAATTATAGTCAACTGATACCAAGTCTTGATATCAAGTATTTTAAATTCTTTAACTTAGTATTTGAAATTGATTCCTATCAGGGCTGAAGTGATAACATAGCAGTAGGGCGTTTGCCTTGCACATGGCTGATCCACACGGACCTGGTTCAATCCCTGGTGTCCCATATGGTCTCCCAGCCAGGAGCGATTTCTGAGCGTATAGCCAGGAGTAACCCCTGAACATCACTGGGTGTGACCCACCCCCCAAATTGATTCCTGTCAATTAAAATTTTAAACTGTTTTATATTAATATTGGAGGTCAGCAAATATTTTAGGTTATGCAAGTGAAGCTTTAAAATGAAGGATATTATATGCAAGGGAGAAAACAGTCTGCAGATTTGTACTATACCTTTATAATTTAAAATATTGGGCCGGGAGAGATAGCACAGCGGCGTTTTTGCCTTGCAAGCAGCCGATCCAGGACCAAAGGTGATTGGTTCGAATCCTGGTGTCCCACATGGTCCCCCGTGCCTGCCAGGAGCTATTTCTGAGCAGACAGCCAGGAGTAAGCCCTGAGCACCGCCAGGTGTGACCCAAAAACCAAAAAAAAAAAAAAATTAAGTATATTATATATTGTAATTATATTCTTTACTGTATATATTATGTATTTACTAGATTATTGCCAAGTATGTAATGATGTATTTTCTAAGTAATAACATTATATAGAAAGATTTTTTAAAAATTATTTTTTATTGTGATCAAAGTGAATTACAAGTCTTTCACAGTAAAGTTTAAGGTACATTGTGACAGTGGATTAGAGCCATTCCCACCACCAGTGTTGTCCTCCCTTCACCCCTGTTCCCAGCATGCATCCCATACCTCCCCCCTTTACTCCCTGGACTGCTAATGTAACAGATCTCCTATGTGTATAGTTTGTTGTAGATTGGATATCGATTCTGTCATTGACTTTGGATTTGGTGCTTAGGTCTGACTTTTTTTTTTTAATTTCCACTCACTGTTCATGCAACTGTTTGCTCCTGATAGCATCCACTTTTTTCCCCCTTCAATTTGTGAGGCAGAACAAGATGATTCAAGTTCTGTGGTTCTATTGGGAAAAAGAAAAAGAAAGAATTAAATCTGGGAGGAGTCCATCTAGAAGCTATAAATACCAATTTAAAAGAAGAAAGGCAAAAATAAAAATAAAAAAAAAACAATACAAGAAATGACAAAAAAAATTCAGCAACAACAGCAAAACAAGAAGAAAAAGAAAAGAAAAAGGGGAAGGGTTGGTGTGGCAAGGTTGTGTGTGTGTGTGTGTTTTGCATAGGCACAGTAAGTATTGGGGAATTTAGAAAGGGAATTCTCTTGGACTAAGAGATACAGGGTTTCTCCATCCTGTCATGGGAACAACTACAGGCTTTGGACATGCTCATTATCGAACCCCAAGGTCTTTTTATGGTGCCAGGAAATGTTCTGCTCAGTTGTAGATGACAAAACTATTCACGGTTGTTGTGATCAGTCTTCTGTAATTAGTGATCTTGGTTTTTGCACGGATCCTAGGATGAGGACTGAGATATAGTCTTTCCTTTTGGTTCCAGTTCTGCTCAGTTGCATTGTCAAAGTCAGACCTCTGAAACTAGAGATCTTGGGTTTTGTACAAATCCTAGGCTGAAGCCTAGGCTAAGGTCTTTCTTCTTGGTCCCAGGCAACGTTCTGCCCAGTCACGGTTGTCCAAGTCAGTCTCTTGTAATTAGTGATCTTGGTTTTTGCCCAGTTCAAAGGATGGAGTGTCTTCTGATTTTTGTCTTACTGTTAGGTGATGAAGTAGGGCAACCTGCTTTAGATCAAGTTGTTGCTGTTTCCTCATCGTCAGGATGTATCAACCTGTGCAAATTTATATAGAAATATTTTTGTGTTATATATTTATCAGTGCAATTAGATTTTGGAGAGACTTATGTAGGACTTTTTTATTCTATAATTCTGGTTTCAATATCTGGTACAATGTTAAATAAAACTCGTATGAGCTGGCATTTTTTCAAGTTTTTAATATTTCATAATAAAATATAAGCCTTTTTAATTTATTGTCATATAATTCTACATTTCAGTGTATGACCTTCACACTTGTATAATGTGTACAATAAAAATTAAAATTTTTAAAGTAAAATTTATAATTGAATCACTGTGTGATACACAGCTATAAAGTTGTTCACTATTGGTTTTCAGTTATACAGTGTCACCCATCTCTTCCCCAGCACACATTCCTGCTACCAATGTCCTCAATTATGCTTATGAGTGACCCAGCAATACTGATACTGTGAATATACCCTAAGTCTAAATTTTGTTGTTCATTTTTTTAAATGCTCTATCAAAATAAGGGAGTTTCCTTATGAATTACTGTTGAGATTTTAGCAAATGCTTTCTCTGCATCTTTTGGAGTTTTAATATATTTTCTAATATTCTGCTGGTGCTGTAGTTGAAATTCATTGATTTTCAAGTACCAAACAACTTTTTGTCCCAAAAGTAAATCCAATGTTGTCATCATGTATTATTTATTTTATGTATAATGGAATTATTCAGTATGCTAAAATTTCCAGTATATATCCATCTCTCTTCATAAAGATTTGAACTATAATTTTCTTTTAATGAACATATCAGATCTAGGAATCAGCATTATGCCAGTCTCATGGATGAGTGAGCAGTATAGTCCTTGTTTTTTTTTCTGAAAAAGTTAAAGAACAATTCAGATTTTTTATTTCCTGTGTCTATTTTCATTGTATTTTCTTATGACTTTATTTCATTTACATTTTTAAAGTATTGTGTAAAATTGTTCATACTTTTAGCATCAGTACTATCTACAAAGTCTATAGTATCTTTATATTCTTGTCAAATATGCATTTAATATTTAATCATTTATTGATATTCACTATAATAGCTTTTGCAATTGTTCATCTTTTTTTCTTGATGTATAATTAATAGTTGACATGTCACATTTTCTAAGTTTAATATATACAGATATTGATTTATTACATGCAGTATGATTAGCACTGTCTTGTTACCTAACAATGATTATTTCTTTTTTTGTGGTGAAAACAATTAAGGTGTGAACTCTTTGCAACTTTAAAGTATATAAAATAATGCTATTCATTAGCTCTCCAAAATTTTTTCCTCTGTTCTAAATAAAAAAAAGCAAAGAATAACTGAAGAGTGGATCAGAGCAGTACAGCAACCTGAGTTCAATCCTTGACATCCCATAGGGTCCCCCAAGCCTGCTTGGAGTGATTTCTGAGCTCAGAGCTAGGAATAATCCCAGAGCATTGCTAGGTGTGACCAATACCCAACCAAACCAAACCAAAACACAACAACAAAACCCCAAAAGAATAACTGAATAGAAAGTGGGATTTTATTAACAATGAGTCAATTTAAGATGGGAAAGATGTCCACTAAAACTCTATGGAGAGTAGCTTCAAGGAGAAGCAAGTCAAAAGATATGGTTTGATGTCCAGGATTGATAGTGTTTTAATAGCTTATACATATTCTAGTAACCTCTCAAATTTATTACATATTCATGAGGGAGAATGACAGGTAGTCACCAATTGAGAAACTAAAAAGAATATAGAGACATAAAATAGTATATACATAAAATAGTGGGAAAATGTCATTGAGAGTCTATGTTTTTGTATGATGGTGATGACTAAGGATGCTAGAGATCCTAATGAGTTCTCTGTAGTCTGCATTAGTCAGCATTGTCCAGTTAGGAGCCTCAAGACCTTATCAATGCAAAACTGTTGTCAGAGTTCTCTTTGCCTCAGTCTACAAGGTACTGACAGAACTTAATAAGAAAAAGATATCCAATCCCATCAAATAATGGGAAGAAGAAATGAACAGACACTTTCCCAGAGAAGTAATACAAATGACCAAAAGATATGTAAAAAAATGCTCCACGTCACTAATTATCAGGAAATGCAAATCAAAACAACAATGAGGTACCATCTCATGCCACAGAGACTGGCACACATCATAAAAAACAAAAACAAAAACAAGAACAATCTGTACTGGCAGGGAGATGGGGAGAAAGGAACTCTCATTTACTGCTGGTAGGAATACAGCCTTTATAGAAAACAATATGGAGATTCCTCAAAAAGCTGGAAATTGAACTTACATATGATCCAGCTATACCACTCCTAGGGAAATACCCTTGGAACACAAAAACACAATATAAAAATGCCCTGTGCACACCTATATTCGTTGCAGCGCTTATTTACAATAGCCAGAATATGGAAACAACCCAGATGCCCGACAACAGATGAGTGGCTAAAGAAACTGTAGTAAATATACATAATGGAATACTATGCAGCCGTCAGGAAAAATGAAGTCATGATATTTTTCTATACATGGATGGACATGGAAACTATAATGCTGAGTGAAATAAGTCAGTAAAATAATCTTATTATCTTAATAAGATAGACACAGAATAGTCTCATCTCTGTGATTTTACTTTATTTTTTTTGGTTTTTGGGCCACACCCAGTGATGCTCAGGCGTTACTCTTGGCTATACACTCAGAAATTACTTCTGGCTTGGGGGACCATATGGGACATTGGGGGATCGAACCACAGTCTGTCCTAGGCTAACACACATAAGCCTTATGCCCTGTGCCACCTCTCTGGCCCTTCATCTATGGGATTTTAGAAAAATAAAAGACATTATTGTAATAATACACAGAGACAATAGAGATGAGGGCTGGAAGGACCGGCCACGATATGAAGCTTACCACAAAGAGTGGTGAGTGCAGTTAGAGATAACTATCATCACAACGGTAGTGAGAGAAGTAGAATGCCTGTCTTGAATACAGGCAGTAGGTGGGGGAGGTGGAAGATGAGGAGCATAGGTAGTGGGAAGGTTGCACTGGTGAAGGGGTTTGTTCTTTTTTTTTTTTTTTTTTTTTTTTTTTTGGTTTTTGGGCCACACCCGTTTGACGCTCAGGGGTTACTCCTGGCTATGCGCTCAGAAATCGCCCCTGGCTTGGGGGGACCATATGGGACGCCGGGGGATCGAACCGCGGTCCTTCCTTGGCTAGCGCTTGCAAGGCAGACACCTTACCTCCAGCGCCACCTACCCGGCCCCTGTTCTTTTTTTTTTATAACTGAAACCCAACTACAAACATGTTTGTAATCATGGTGCTGAAAGAAAGAAGAAAGAAAGAAAAAGAAAGAAATAAAAGAAAGAAAGAAAGAAAGAAAGAAAGAAAGAAAGAAAGAAAGAAAGAAAGAAAGAAAGAAAGAAAGAAAGAAAAGAGAGAGAGAGAAAGAGAAAGAAAGAAAGAAAGAAAGAGAAAGAAAGAAAGAATAAAAGAAAGAAAAAGAAAGAAAGAAAGAAAGAAGGAAGGAAGGAAGGAAAGAAAAGAAAAGAAAAAAGAAAAGAAAAGAAAAGAAAAAGAAAGCAGTGAGGGTTACTTCTCCCAAAGAGAGGTGGTCACAACTTCAAGCCCCAGGCTAGTCTGATTTATCTCTTCCTCACCAGAGATTTTTACTAAATTCTGGCAAAGAGAGGGAAAGGGCAAAACACTTAGTCACATCTTAGAACTGTGCTCTTTCACCAACATCTCCTCACTCCCATTTTTCATGGCACTATAATTTCAATTTATATAGGGCTTATATATCAGTGCCGTTTATATTTGTCTTTTTGTCTGGTAAATCTCACTGTCATATGCCCTCAGTGTTTATGTCCATACATGTCATTGCAAATAGGATTTTCTTTTTCTTGTCACTAAATAATATTTAATTTATATATAGATTAAGGATATGTAGATACTTCCTATCTTCTTTATATATTCATTGATGGATGACTAAGTTACCTATTCACTTAACAATGGATTAAGTTATTTTTATATGCTTGTTATTGTGGATAGTATTGCAGTAAATATGAGGATACTTCTCAATTTCTAACTTTTATCTCTTAATTATGCTAGTTCCATTTTTTTGTGGTTTCCTTGGTGAATATATCAATTTACATTTCTATCAATAGCACACAAGTATTCTCTTTTTTCCATATGTGTTACTTTTGTTAATTCAGGTTAACAAGCTACTAAATTTCTAAGCCACTACTTGTTATCACTTGTATTTTTGATTATAGCAATTCTAGTAGGTGTAAGCTGCTACTATTCTCATTTTTGTTTTCATTTTCTGATAATTATCTTTTCATCTATTTATAATTTTGGAAAACTTTCTTAGAAAATTTTATTTTCTCAACCCATTTTATTGAGGGGGAGTTGAGGTTTTGGGAGTTCGAGGGTTACTTCCAATGATACTTAGTCCACTGATGCTCAGGCCATGAGGACCACCCTGGGAGTAAAGGGGGGATAGATATACAGTGCCAGGAAGCAAAGCCAAAGTCTCTACTTGCCAGGCATGTATTTTACCTTTTTTAGCCATATCCTATACCCCTGTGCCCAATTTTTAATTTGATGATTCTATTTCTGATTTCTCTGCATTATTCCGTGCCTCTGTGTGTTTTATGCCATGGCCACCCTGTAGCTTTGAACTAACAAGTTAAAGTATGAAGGTTTTTAATTTGTAATATTTAGAGGAGAAGGGAGGTCACAACCTCCTGTGCTAAGGGGCCACATACACGTGGCAGGTGGCAGTGCTATGGATGGCATCTGCAGTAAGGAAAATCAAACCATGGCCAGGGCCATAGCCACATTCTAGGCAAGCATCTTTGCCTTTGCACTATTCCTTCAACCCAACGTTTTTCATTTTCATGAAGTCCAATTTTCCTTTTTTTTTTATTATTTATTCTACTTTTGAAATACTGTCTAGAGACCAAGTAATTAAGTGACAGATTTGGTCCTGCCCTTCCTTTCCCCTTCCCCTCCTTTCTCTCCCCTTCTTTCCCCTCCCCTCTCTTTCCTTCCCCTTTCCTCCCCTCCCCTGCCCTTCCCTCTCCTTCCCTTCCCTCCCCTTTTATTTCTCTCCCTCCCCTTCTTTTTTCTTCTCTTCCCTTCCTCCTTTCCCTTTCCTCCCATTCCCATCCTTTTCCCTCTCCTTTCCTTCCCTTCACTCCCCTTCCCTTCCCTTCCCTCTCCTTCCCTTCACTCCCCTTCTCTCTCCTTCCCTTCCACATACTACCCTACCTTACCCTATCCTACCTACCCTTCTCTTTCCTCCCCTTTCCTTCCCCTCCCTCCCCTCCTTTTCCCTTTCTTTCTCTTCCCTCTCCTTCCCTCCCCTCTCCTCCCCTTCCCTCCCATTTCCCCCCTTTCCTTCCCTCCACTTCCCTTCCCTCTACTTCCCTTCCATCTTCTCCCCTATCCTTTTCTTTCTTTTCCTCTCCTCCCCCTCTTTTCCTTCCCTCTCTTCCTTCTCCTCCCCTCCCTTTTCTTACTTTTCCCTCCCCTTCTCTCTTATCCCCCTTCCTTGTTCCCTTCCTTCTTCCCCTCCCTTACCTTCCCCTTCCATTTTTCCTCTCCCTTTTCTTCCCCTTTCTCTTTTTCCCTTTCCCTTGTATTCCCTTTTCTTCCTCTCCTATTTTCCCTTTCCCTTCCTTCTGGTTTTGCGCCACACCTGGCAGTGCTCAGGGGTTACTCCTGGCTATACTCCCAGAAATTACTGCTGGTTGTATTCAGGGGACCATTTGGGATGCTGTGGATAGCATTCAAGGTCAGCCACATACAAGGCAAGTGCCCTTATCTCTCCAGTACCAACTTTAGTTTTTTAATTTGGCTTTCAGTTTAAGTATTACACTCTTCTACAAATCCTTGACCAATTTTAAGTTGATTATTTTTGTGTGTAATATGAGTTATAGGTTCTCTTTTGTGTGTGAATATTTATTGTTCCTTTAGTTGAAGAGATTCTATCCCTCAGTGAATATTCTTGACATCTTATGAGAAATAAATTTTCTGAATTTGTGTGGGTTTGCTTCTGAACTCTATTTTTAATCTATATATTTTATTGATCTATATATCTGTTCTCATGCCAGAACAATCTTGATCATTATAGCTTGAGTAAGTTTAGAGTTCAGGGAGTAAGTGTGTGTCCTTCAAATGTGTTTATTTTTTGTTTTGTTTTAAAAGTTATTGTATTTTTCATACCATAAGGAGCATTCCCCCCCCCGTCCCCCCAAAAATGAGGGAAAATGACTGTGTGTCTTATGGAGTGAAAGCTGCCTGGAACTGAAGCAGGGGAGAAGAGCAAATGCTAACCATTTGACATCCGCAGTGTTACGTCCCCTTTATTGTGCATACATACCACATAGTATGAGCAATCAGGTTAGTGCACTTTCACAGTCACATATAGAGCTTTCAGTTAAGAGTATTTGATTACTGCTGCAACTTTTTTATTTAAATAATTTTTATTTTGACCAAAGTGGATTACAGATCTTTCACAGTAATATTTTAGGTACATAGTGACATTGAATCAGAGGCATTCCCACCAAGTGACATTGAATCAGGAGCATTCCCATCACCAATGTTGTCCTTCCTCCTACCCTGTTCCCAGCATGCATCTCATATCCCCCTCCTTACCCCCCTTCACTGCTAGTATAAGTGGCCCCCTCTGTGTCTAGCTTGTTGTAGATTGGGTATAGATTCTGGTGTTTAAGTCTGATCATTTTTTATTTCTATTCAATGTTCATATGACTGTTTAGTCTTGGTATCCTCCATTATTTCCCACTCAATTTATGAGGCAGAACAAGACGGTTCAAGTTATGTGGTTCTGTTTGAAGGGGAAAAAAAAGGGCAAAAATCAAACAAGCAAAAAACGGAGGAGTCCTCTTAGAGGCTATAAATATCAATTTAAGAGAAGAAAGGGAAAAATGAAGAAAAACTTAATAACAATACAAAAAAATCAAACAAACAAAGAAAAGCACCACAGCAACAAAGACAACCAAACAATAACCACAGTCCCAAAATAAAAACAAAACAAAGCAAGAAAACCAAACCAAACAAAGAAACAACAACAGTAACAAAAATTGATTTGTACTTCTCTCTCTCTCTTTTTATTTTTGCATAGGCACAGTAAATATTGGGGAGATTAGAAAGGGAATTCCTTTGGCCTAAGAGATACAGGGTTTCTCTGCCCTTGAAGTATACTGTAATGGGAATAATTCCAGGCGCTGTACATGCTCTTTTACTCTCCCCTAGGTACTTTTGTGGTGTCTGGAAACTTTCTGCTCAGTTGTGGATGATAAAATCAGGCCTCTGTAACTAGATCTTGGTATTTTTTTGGGGGGCGGGGCACACCTGTTTGATGCTCAGGGGTTACTCCTGGCTAAGCGCTCAGAAACTGCCCCTGGCTTGGGGGGACCATATGGGATGCCGGGGGATCAAACTGCGGTCCTTCCTTGGCTAGCGCTTGCAAGGCAGACACCTTACCTCTAGCGCCACCTCACCGGCCCCCTAGATCTTGGTATTTACGCAGGTGATAGGATGGAGCCTAGGATGGAATCTTTCTTTATGGTTCTAGACATTCTGTTTCATCACTTCTTAATGGTTATGGGGATCACAACCAAACTTTTTAAATATATAGCAATTTATTTTGAACTGAAACCAGCCTAATTTCAGTAACATGTGAAAATTGTGCTTATATAGCTCTTCATTTTATTAATTTAACAGATATCTCTATATATTGCATGTCCAACATAGATTTTGAATTATTCTTAATACAGGCATCACATTGGAAATGAGTAGTTACAAACCAAAACCAGAAATATTTACTTATGTATTTGATCTTTTTATTTTATTTTGGGCCACACCCAGTGATATTCAGTGGTTACTCCTGGCCACACATTCAGAAATCACTCTTGGCTTGGGGGACCATATCGGACATAGGGGGATCGAACTGCTATCTGTCCTAGATCAGACACATGCAAGGCAAATGCCTTACCACTGTGCCACCACTTCTGCCCCTGTATATGATCTTGATTGGAGTTATTTCTTCATATGATTCAAGCTTCTGCCTCTTATCCTTTCATGTCATCCTTAAGGATTTATTTTAGCATTTTCTTTGTAGAACATCTGCTATAAACGAACTGCCTCACTATTTAATTGGGAATGACTTAATTTCCACTTTTGTTTTCAAGGATAATTTTGCAAGATTATTCCTGATGAACAGTATTTCCCTATTAATAGTATAAATATATAACCCCACTACTTTCTTTTTTTCCAATATCTTTCTTTCTTTATTTAAACATCTTGATTACAAATATGATTGTAATTAGGTTTCAGTCATGTAAAGAACACCCCCCCTTCACCAGTGCAACATTCCCATCACCAATGTCCCAAATCTCCCTCCATCCCACCCCACCCCCACCTGTACTCTAGACAGGCTTTCCAGTTCCCTCATTCATTCACATGATTATGGTAGTTCTCAGTGTAGTTATTTCTATAACTGCACTCACCACTCTTTGTGGTGAGCTTCATGAAGTGAGCTGGAAGTTCCAGCCCTCCTCTCATTGTCTCTGAGGATTGTTGCAAAAATGACTTTTATTTTTCTTAAAACCCATAGATGATCGAAACTATTTTGTGTGTCTCTCTCCCTCTGACTTATTTCACTCAGCATGATAGACTCCATTGTACATCCATGTATAGGAAAATTTCATGACTTCATCTCTCCTGACGGCTGCATAATATTCCATTGTGTATATGTACCACAGTTTCTTTAGCCATTTGTCTGTTGAAGGACATCTTGGTTGTTTCCAGAGCCTGGCTATTGTGAATAGTGCTGCAATAAATATAGGTGTGAGGAAGGGGGTTTTGTATTGTATTCTTGTGTTCTTAGGGTATATCCCTAGGAGTGGAATAGTGGGTCGAATGGAAGCTCAGTTTCCAATTTTTGGAGGAATCTCCATATCGCTTTCCACAGAGGTTGGACTAGATGGCATTCCCACCAGCAGTGGATAAGAGTTCCTTTCTTTCCACATCCCTACCAGCACTGATTGCTCTCATTCTTTGTGATGTTTGCCAATATCTGTGGTGTGAGATGGTATCTCATCGTTGTTTTGATTTGCATCTCCCTGATGATTAGTGATGAGGAGCATTTTTTCATGTGCCTTTTGGCCATTTGTATTTCTTTATTATCAAAACATCCTTTCATTTCTTCTTCCCATTTTTTGATGGGGTTAGATGTTTTTTTCTTATAAAGTTCTGTCAGTGCCCTGTATATTTTGGAGATTAGCCCCTTATCTGATGGGTATTGGGTGAATAGTTTCTCCCAGATGGTGAACCCCATACTTTCTTACTACTGTGTCTTGAGGTCAGAAATTGGCTTATAATTTACTGTAAGTGATGCCCCATTTTCTCTCTTACAGGTTTTAAGATTCTATTTTTGAATTAATTTTTTAACGTTTTAATTATAATGTATTTCAGTGTGACCTCTGAGTTTATTTTGTTCAAGTTTGTTAAGTTTTTGGAAGTATAGTTTTGTCAGCAAATTTTGGAAGATTTACAGGGCCAGAGAGATAGCACAGCAGCATTTGCCTTGCAAGCAGCCGACCCAGGACCTAAGGTGGTTGGTTCGAATTTCAGCATTCCATATGGTCCCCCGTGCCTACCAGGAGTTATTTCTGAGCAGATAGCCAAGAGTAACTCCTGAGCACTGCCGGGTGTGGCCCAAAAACCAAAAAAAAATTTTTGGAAGTGTTAGCCATTCTTTTTTCCATATATATTTAATAATCTATAAATAAAATTGTGACCTTTAATGAACAACCTTATCACAAACATAAGTGAAACTTGGAATATGAGATCAATAATTTGAATTCTAATTTAAGCTAATAAATTTTTTTCATAGCCTTTCAATATTTTTCTTTGTCTCTGCCAATCTGAACACAAATACAGAAAGATTTATTGTTTTAATTTATCAGAATTTATAAAGAAAATAAAAGGGGAGGCCAAAATAGGTGAAATATTTTAACACACATATTTTCAAGCTATACCAAGAATTTGGCGGGAGGAAATTAGAAGGAAGAATACAGATCGTCCCAACAAAGAAATATTTAAAACACTGGAACAGGGGCTAGAGCATTAACACAGCAGTAGGGTGGTTCCCTTGCATGCAGCTGAACCGGCATGGACCCATATTCAATCTCTGGAATCCCATAAAGTCCTCTGAGCCTGCCAGGAGTGATTTCTGAGTGAAGAGCCAGAAATCATAGTAACTCCTGAGCGCAACTGGTGTAGGCCCCCCCCCCAAAAAAAAAAAACCCCAAACAAACAAAAAACAAAACCCACTGGAACAATTACTTCAGAAAGCTAGAATTCTAAATGACCAGAAAATATATTGAATTTCAGTAATAACCAGATAATATAAAATTAAGTAGTGTAAAAATGATTAACATTTAATAACTATGTGCTATTGAAGAATATATGACCAAATCTTGATACCTTGCAGATGGAAGTGAGGGAAAAATTACTTTGGAGGGGCTGGAGAGATAGTGCAGTGGATAGGGCACTTGCCTTGCATGCAGACAACCCGAGAGTGATCCCCAGTATCCCATATGGTCCCCGGAGTAATTCTTGGGTGCAGAACCAGGAATCACTCCTGGTTGCATGTATCCCCAAAACAAAAACAATTAAAAATGTAAATTAAAAATAAATAATGGAACCACAGTGGTAGTGCAGCAGGTAAGGCATTGCCTTTCATGCAGCTGACCCAGGTTAAAAACAAGTTTGACAATATTTCTAAAGTTGAAATTGCATTCATACTCTTTGACTTGACCCTCCTACTCTTAGATATATCTCTAATAAAAATACGTATACTTTTGCCCAGTAAGAGTAAAGACATTAATTATCATTATTATCAGACTCATTACTATGAAAAACTCAAACTGAGGGAAAACTTTCACAGATACGTGGCAATAAAATGTACCTCTGGTACATTTGAAATGTACACACCACCTCATGAATGATCTCACAGACACCAAACGTCTTGAAAGAGACAAGACATAAGGGATGGGCCGGGCGGTGGCGCTGGAGGTAAGGTGCCTGCCTTACCTGTGCTAGCCTAGGAGACGGACCGCGGTTCGATCCCCCGGTGTCCCATATGGTCCCCCAAGCCAGGAGCGACTTCTGAGCGCATAGCCAGGAGTAACCCCTGAGCATCACCGGGTGTGGCCCAAAAACCAAAAAAAAAAAAAAAAAAAAAAAAAAAGACATAAGGGAATATATTCATAATAGCACTTCTTGATATACCCTAAAACAGAAAGACTAACCCCTTACTATTAAAACAACATTGTTTATGATACCTAAAAGTGAAAACAACCCAGTTGTCCATTAGTAGAGCACTGGTTGAATCAGTTGTTTTATTTTCTTAAAATTGAATACTAGGTAACACAGAAAATGTACAAATTTACACATTCAGTAATATGCGTAAATTTTATAAACACAATATTGAATAACAGAAACAAGACACAAAAGAATGTTTGGTTCCATTTATGTAAATTTCAAACATAAGCAGAAATCTAAATTGTAATGTTAAAGGCAAGATTATGGTATTTTGGGTGAAAGTGAGTGAATGGCTACTATGTGGTGGTGGGTATTTTCTTTATGTCAGTCCCTTGAGCTATATTGCAATATTCTTATACATTTTTCTGTTTTATTTTGCAATTTAAAAAGATTTAACAGAGTAAGATGGTCTGCTCCTACCACCTGGTTTTACATCTGAGCCTTGCTGCTTTCCAGCTGTGCAACTTTGAGCAATTTATTTAATAGCTTGAAGCCTTGGTTTCGTATCTCTAATGTGAAGATAATAGCAAGCCTATTTTCTAAGGCTTGCTATAAAGATTAGACCAATATTGGCATCTGGGCTACGATATTAAACACTTAAAACAACAGCTGGCACATAACAAGTGGCTCCTATTGTTATTATTGGTACCATTCCCAGTTTGTTTGTGCAAAGGAATTTTAAGCTTGCATTGGAATTCTATAATTCATAAATCACATGGTGTTCTATGTTCATTCTCACAAACGTTTATGTTGTTTACTGTGTCCTCCAGTAATCTCACAAACTAAGTATGGATATTATATAGATATATATTAAAATGATAAATTCTTAGTGGTATGTTTGTCATTGGTCATTTCTGGTTTACCATAAATAATATACAGCATGACTGCTCTAGGGTTCAGAATGGTGGTTCAGTGGTAGGGCATTTGCCTTGCACATGGCTGACCTAGGACGGACCGCAATTCAATCCCCGACGTCCCATATGGTCCCCCAAGCCAGGATTGATTTCTGAGCACATAGCAGTGAGTATTCCCTGAGCATCCGTGTGTGTGGCCCAAAAAAAGCCAAAAAGGGAATAATAAAAAAAAAAAAAAGAATGACACTAGTGCTACCGGATTAACCCTTCTCTTTTCTGTGAGGCCTGTCAGGTGGTGCTCAACCACTCCCAGCTGTGTTCAACCAATGGTGTCTAGGGGACCATGCAGTGCTCCCTTTTATTCAGGTGGAAATGGAAGGCAGGGAGATTAAGAGAGCTCATTTCTGCTCTCTAGTTTGGGGGCTTAATCTAGCCCTGGAATTGATACTTACCCCGAATTCTTTGCTGGGAAAGCTGTACATTTTTATTTATTTGATAACCATCTACTTTTTTTTTTAAATCTGAATTTTAGTTGACTTTCTTAGGTTTCTAAGAAGCCACTTAAATAATTTGTAACAATTTGTTGTTGTTGTTGTTTTTGGGCCACACCAGTGACGCTCAGGGGTTATTTCTTGCTATGCACTCAGAAATCGCTCCTGGCTTGGGGGTCCATATGAGACGATGGGGGATAGAACTTCGGTCCATTCTAGGCTAGTTCGGGCAAGGCAGATAGATGTCTTACCGCTTGCACCACACTCCGGCCCTACAACTATTTTTTTATTCAATCCAGTAATTCTTGTTGAAACCTTATTCTGATTATAACCTTCAGAGAATTGCCTATAAAAGTAACAGAGTGGAGTCAGAGTGATTGAAGTAGCAGAGTGATTGTAGCAGGTAGTGTACTTGCTTTGCACATGACCGACTTTGGCTCAGTTTCCGGCACCTCATCTCTGAACCCACCAGGAGTGATCACTCACAATGAGTGCAAAGGCAGGAGTAACCTCTGAGTACCACTGAAGGTCACCCAGCAATACACAAATAATTTAACTAAATGCTAATATTGTTTTTTCTAACCACTAAGAATGACATTGACTAGAGAATGTTTGTTTTATGTGCTTTTTTTTCTTCTTTTTTAGTAATATTTTATTTACACACCTTGATTACAAACATGATTGTGGTTGGGTTTCACTAATGTAAAGAACACCCCTCCCATCACCAGTGCAACATTCCCATCACCAATGTCCCAAACCTCCCTCCTCCCCACCCCACCCCTGCCTGTACTCTAGACAGGCTTTCTATTTCCCTCATACATTCTCATTGTTAGGATAGTTCTCAATGTAGTTATTTCTCTAACTAAACTTATCACTCTTTGTGGTGAGCTTCATGAGGTGAGCTGTAACTTCCAGCTTTTTTCTCTTTTGTCTCTGAAAATTATTATTGCAAGAATGTCTTTCATTTTTCTTAAAAACCATAAATGAGTGAGACCATTCTCTATCTTTCTCTCTCTCTCTCTCTCTCTCTCTCTCTCTCTCTCTCTCTGACTTATTTCACTCAGCATAATAGATTCCATGTACATCCATGTATAGGAAAATTTCATGACTTCATCTCTCCTGATGGCTGCATAATATTCCATTGTGTATATGTACCACAGATTCTTTAGCCATTCATCTGTTGAAGGGCATCTTGGTTGTTTCCAGAGTCTTGCTATGGTAAATAGTGCTGCAATGAACATAGGTATAAGGAAGGGATTTTTGTGTTCCTAGGGTATATTCCTAGGAGTAGTATAGCTGGATCGTATGGGAGCTCATTTTCCAGTTTTTGGAGGAATCTCCATATCACTTTCCATAAAGGTTGGACTAGATGGCATTCCCACCAGCAGTGGATGAGTTCCTTTCTCTTCACATCTCCGCCAACTCTGCTTGTTCCCATTCTTTGTGATGTGTGCCAATCTCTGTGGTGTGAGGTAGTACCTCATAGTTGTTTTGATTTGCATCTCTCTGATGATTAGTGATGTGGAGCATTTTTTCATGTGTCTTTTGGCCATTTATATTTCTTCTTTGTCAAAGTGTCTGTCCATTTTTTCTCCCCATTTTTTGATGGAATTAGATGTTTTTTTTTCTTGTTAAATTCTGTCAGTGCCTTGTATATTTTGGATATTAGCCCCTTTTCTGATGGGTATTGGATGAATAGTTTCTCCCACTCAGTGGGGGGCTCTTGTATCCTGGACACTATTTCCTTTGAGGTGCAGAAACTTCTCAGTTTAATATATTCCCATCTGTTAATCTCTGCTTTCACTTGTTTGGAGAGTGCAGTTTCCTCCTTGAAGATACCTTTAGTCTCAATGTCATGGAGTGTTTTGCCTATATGTTGCTCTATATACCTTATGGTATCGGGTCTGATATCAAGGTCTTTAATCTATTTGGATTTTACCTTTGTACATGATGTTAGCTGGGGGTCTAAGTTCAATTTTTTTGCAAGTGGCTTGCAAGTTGTGCCAACACCACTTGTTGAAGAGGCTTTCTTTGCTCCATTTAGGATTTCTTGCTCCTTTATAAAAAATTTAGGTGATTGTATGTCTGGGGAACATTCTCTGACTATTCAAGCCTATTCCACTGATCTGAGAGTCTGTCTTTATTCCAATACCATGCTGTTTTGATAACTATCACTTTGTAATACAGTTTAAAGTTGGGGAAAGTAATTCCTCCCATATTCTTTTTCCCAGTGATTGCTTTAGCTATTCGAGGATGTTTATTGTTCCAAACGAATTTCAAAAGTGCCTGATCCAGTTCTTTGAAGAATGTCATGGGTATCTTTAGAGGGATCACATTAAATCTGTACAATGCTTTGGGGAGTGTTGCCATTTTAATGATGTTAATCCTGCCAATCCATGAGCAGGGTATGTGTTTCCATTTCCATGTGTCCTCTCTTATTTCTTGGAGCAGAGTTTTATAGTTTTCTTTGTATAGGTCCTTCATATCTTTAGTCAAGTTGATTCCAAGATATTTGAGTTTGTGTGGCATTAATGTGAATGGAGTTGTTTTCTTAATGTCCATTTCTTTTCTATTATTATTGGTGTATAGAAAAGCCATTGATCTTTGTGTGTTAATGCTGTAGCCTGCCACATTGCTATATGAGTCTATTGTTTCTAGAAGTTTTTTGTTTGGGGTTCAGAGAGATATTCCAGGACTTAAAAGCACTTGCCTTGCATGCTGCTGACCCCAGTTTCATCCTTGGCACCACAGATGCTCACCCAAGTATCACAAGGAGTGAGCAAATATTTTCTCTCTACTTGTGGGCATCTTTATTCTAGGCATTATTTCTTTCCAGCGTAGAAGATTCTTTTTTTAGGGTAGTCTTCATTGTTTAACCTTGCTTTGTCTGGTTAATGGCATTGAAATATCGAAGATAGGGGTGGGGAGGAGGGAGATTTGGGACATTGGTGGTAGGAATGTTGCACTGGAGAAGGGGGGGTTGTTCTTTACATGACTGAAACCCAACTACAGTCATATTTGTAATCAAGGTGTTTAAATAAAGATATTAATTTAAAAAAAAGAAGAAATATCGAAGATAGGGCCCGGAGCGGTGGCACGGAGTGGTCTGCCTTGCTGGCACTAACCTAGGACAGACTGAGGTTCAATCCCCCAGCGTCTCATATGGTCCCCCAAGCCAGGAGCGATTTCTGAGTACATAGCCAGGAGTAAACCCTGAGCATCACCAGGGTGTGGTCCAAAAAACAAAACAAACAAACAAACAAAAAGAAATATCGAAGATAACTCTAGATTTAATGTCATAATGGGAACTGCCTGTGTTTCTCTATAATTTATAGAGCCAGGTAGATATCAAAGTCTCTAATTTTTGTGATGTAAAGGATCTCAGTCAATTTTGTTTTACATGTGGCTGACTAGTTTTCCCAGCATTTTTAGTTTCTTTATTGAAGATTATCTGTCCATATCCCAAAAGATTTGTTTCTCCTTGCTCAATCATTAGTAATGTTGTTCTAAGATGTTGAGATAAGTCTTTGGCCTTTTAACATTTGTCTTTTGAATGTTTTTGAATAAACTTAATAAAAACTTCAGTTTTTTTAGAGTTGTCTTATTGCCTTTCAGTAAATAACACTTTAAGTTACACTAGGCTTTAGTCACAGGTTCACTTTCTGCATATTCAGTTATCTGCGGTTCAAAATTTTTATGCATAATAAGACCCTTTGAGGGAGGACCACATTCACATTCCTTTATTACATTGTTTTGTTATAATTATTTTGTATTATTGCTATTAAGATCTTGCTGTTCCTTATTTATAAATCAAGCTTTGTTACAGGTACGTGTATTATAGGGTCTGGTTCTGTTACTCCAGCATGCTCTGGGATTTTAGACTATATCCTCTAAATAGGATGTTTACTGTTTGTTATTTATTTATTTGTTTATTTTGCTTTTTGCCTTTTGCTTTATGGGCCACACCTGGTAATGCTCAGGGATCACTCCTGGCTATGTGCTCAGAAATCACTCCTGACTTGAGACCATATGGGACACTGGGGGATCGAACCATGGTCCGTCCTATGTTAGCACGTGCAAGGCAAATGCCCTACTGCTTGCATCACTGCTCTGGCCCAGGATGTCTACTGTATTTTAAGCAAATAAGGATTGCCATAGTTCATAAATGTGTTTTCTCTTCCAGTAAGTGATCATTATATAATAACAAAGGCAGAAGAGACAAATATTTAAAATACTTGCATAAATGACTTGAGTACCTGGAAGCCTGAAGTCCTTTGACCTAGTTTTCCAGTCTAAAACTATTTGGTCAGTTTACTATTCTTTACTATATCTAACTCAGTGTCTATTTTCCCAAGAATTGTTGAATACTAAAATAACATCAGGGGCCAGAGAGATAGCACAGAAGTAGGGCATTTGCCTTGCATACGGCCAAACTGGGAGGGGCCCGGTTTGATTCCCGGCATCCCCTATGGTTCCCCAGCCTGCTAGGAGTGATTTCTGAGTGCAGAGCCAGCAGTGACCACTGAGTGCTGCTGGGTGTGGCCTAAAAACCAAACAACCAATCAATCAATCAATAAAGTTTTTTTTTATTTAAAAAAATGAGACATTTATGAGGAAGAGAAAAGAAGGTAATATCTCTGTCCTTAAGTGGCTTATGAGATACCTACCTAGATTTTTGTAATGCATTTTTCATCTTTCTGTCAACTAATGTCAGTTTAGGAGGTCATACTGGACTTTGCCTTACCTGGTTTTTTCATGAGTAAAAGACATTTGAGAATCATCATAGGTGACTTGTGTGACTTCCACCAAATTTAAAAAAAAAAATGAACCTTTTTTTTGTTTTAGCAACAACGTACTGTCTACAGACTGACCCTAGTGAAAGCATGGAATGTGGATGAACTACAGGCTTACGCTGAGCTGGTGTCCCTGGGTAATCCTGATTTCATTGAAGTAAAGGTGAGCATATTTCCTGTGATGCTTTGCTTGTTCTGGCAGAGTTAAAAATTCTTAAACTCCATAGGAGGACCCAGATACTTATTCATCCATAAATATTAATCTTCTTTTTTTTTACTATTTTAGGCATTAGAGACAAAAACATTTTTTATGTTTTTACAAGATAAAAACTTTTGCTCTTCTAAAGCATATATTTGTGAAAAAGGCAGACAATCAAAAAGAATACATAATAAAGATAACAAATATGGAGTAATACTTATATATAATAATACTGGTATATAAAAATTGAAATGTTATAGGGAGTAAAATTGAAATGTTATAGGGAGTAATTGGATTTTTAATTAAACTTCTAGAAAATTTCAAATATACATAGATGTAGAGAGCCTAATCTTAAGATGAATGGACCATATTCATATAAGAAATAGGATATTGTGTTAACTCAGCATACTACATTATGGTCTGACATTTGTATATGTTGTGAAAAGGCTACCATAATCATTGAGTCAACATCCATCACTGTAGTAAAAATATTTTTCTTGCAATGACAACTTTGAGATCTTCTCTCCAAACAACTTAAAAACAATACAGCACAGTATTACAATCACCATGCTCACTTCACTCAGATTTATTTATTTTATAACTGAAGTTTGTACTTTTGACAACCTTAGCCCATTTGACCCATTTTTTGGTAGCTGTGAATTACTGGGAGGGAAGGGGTCGTGGGTGTCTGTGTTTAAGTTTTCTTATTTAAACAGTATTTTTGAATCAGGATTTAAACAAGATTCACTCACTGTAATTGGATTCTCTCTCTCTTCACTTCTTGGTGCTGTTGTTAGTTCTTCATTGATGTGTTCTCCTACAATTTGTTTCGTTGCAGGAAATGGCAATTTTGAGAGTGAGGGTTTTCTTCCCAGTTTTATGATCTTTTATATTTCCTATGATTTGATAGATCAAGAGAAGATTGATTAGTGATGCATGCATGTGCACACGTGTGTGTGTGTGTGTGTGTGTGTGTGTGTGTGTTTGCTTGCTTGTATTTTAAGGATATTTCATTAGTGTGTTTCAGCAGGAGGCATATAATTTCTAGTAGTTTCTGTCATATTTTTGGGGTGGTGGTGGCTATACTAGATAGTGCTCAGGACTTTGGGGATATGAGTGAAATGCCAAGGTTTGTAAAGGTAAATATGTGTGTATAAAAATTTATTTTGGCTATTTTTTTGGTTGTTTAATTTTTATAAGTAGGGAGGCTTCTTGGATGAGATAACTTTAATTTTTATTTATATTTATATATTATATTTATCTATATTTATTTATAATAATTTTTATTTATAATATAAATGGAGTCTTTTAAAAATGATATGTATAAGCTGCTAACCTCTATGCTAAAAGAGAATACTTACCTACTAGAGGTAATATGGGGTGCATAGTCTGGGGGATCAGAGTGTTCTGGGCAGATGGCACAGCCAGGGCACAGAGGTCCTGCATGAGCTCAGCAGGGAACTTGAAATTGGCAGTGTTAAAAGATGAATCAGAGGTGGTCTGAGGCCAGATTTTGTTAGGCCTTTCAAAGATAAGAGTATTGGACTTTATATACTATATTTAGTGGCAAGACTCCTTACTTTAATAATCTGTGTACTAGGAATGTATTTAAAGTTGTAGAATAGATCAGTTTCTGACTTTTAAAGGATCACTTTGCTGGTATGATGTAGATGCTAATAGTTTATGTATATAATTTATATAGAGCTTAATCAAAGCAGGATTGGGGTAGTCATGGGTAATATAGTTGGGGAGGAACAGCACATTTG